>NC_062527.1:2588470-2595970 GCF_022655615.1 Tachysurus fulvidraco
CACAATACCCCACACAGAAAAATACATACAGAAATACATGGATTCTTACTGAGATTTTACATTCCCCCATGTTTTCAGGTTCCAGCAGATTCATTATACAACGCCAAAGGAAAGAAAGTTTTATTTTTAATTTTTTTAAATTTGTTGCATTCGATTTAGATTTATTTTGTTATTTGTTTTCTTGTTAAAATAACACGGACTCCTCTACTTAAGTTTCGTACATTTAAACCGAATTCCACAAAGAAAAACAAAAAAAAAAAAAAGTTTTCACTTCCCTTATGTCAAATATTCTGAAAAGGAGGCAAAAACATGTAACGCAACACGGCGGCGCTGGAGCACAACAGTCCGTGGAGACAAACCCAACGCTTTGTCATCAACTATTTGAATTGGTTTCCATAGCCTTTATCACTCTCTTTATCCATATGCCAGCGCTTCACGCTCGTGAGTTGTACAAAAAAATAAAAAGAACATTTCTTCTGCCCTTTCTTTCTGTTGTGTCTGTTTCCCTTTTGAGGCTTCTTACTGTGCGGTTTAAAAAATTCACATTTAAAACAACTCTAATGAAAGATTTCCAGCCTGAACCGCTATCGACAGACACTTGTCTCTCAATACAGACTCTCAAAAGGCTGTTCTGTTCCAAAAAAACAGTACGCGGTTTAGGTAAAATATAAAATACTGAGACGACCGACGACTGAGGAGACGGGTGCGTAGATCCTGATCGTCCTGTGTTTACCTGCCCCCCTGATGGTGTAGATGATGGCGGCGTGAGACTCCGTCACGTACACTTATCGGAGTCTCTGAGCGTTTCGCTTCCATTAACACCGAATCAGTTTGGGCAACTATGAGCTCATTTGATATATAGCATTCGGTCTCAGATGATGGTTGGTGTGTGATTTGACTGGGGGTGCGGGGTGGGGTGGTGGTCAAACATGTGACTGACAGCCCCTGGTCCTGCTTGAGCAACTTCCTGCCAGCCGCTGACGTCCTCCTTCCTCGATTCCGGCCACACTCGCGCCAGAGCGACTACTCCACAAAAAACCATTTACCTCAATTTCCCTCCCTCAGTGCAATGAGCCACATGCGAGAAGAGCGGCTGTTTGTGTGTGGTGTGTGTGTGTGTGTGTGTGCGTCCTTGTGTGTGTTTGTGTGTGTGGTGTGTGTGTGTGAGAGCGAGCACGAGAGCCCGAGAGAGCGCTGTGTGTGGAAGCTGGGTGACGAGCGAGATGTGTGTGTTTTTGTGTGTGTGTGTGTGCGCGCGCTAGAGAGAGAGAGCGAGCAGAAACTAGCGCTAGACCGCGCGGATGTGTGTGTGTGAGCGCAGAGAAGACCGAGCGGCGCGCGCGCGCGTCGCGCGCGCGAGCGCAGCGCTGTGTGTGTGCGCGCGCAGGTGTGGGTGTTTGCTCGAGCGCGCGCGCGCGCGCGCGCCGCGCGCGCTGCGCGCGCGGATGTGTGTGTGCGCGCCGCGCTGTGTGTGTGCTCGCGCGGTTGTGTGTGTGCGCGCGCGCTGCGCGCGCGCGCGTGCGCGCTGCGCGCTCCTCTCTGTGCCGCGCGCTCGCGCGCGGTGTGTGTGTGTGGGTGTGCGCGCGCGGCGCGCGCTCTCGCGCGCGCGCGCCGCGCGCCGCCGCGGGTGTGTGTGCGCGCGGCGCGCGCGGGCGCGCCGCGTGTGGGTGTGCGCGCGCGGGGTGTGTGTGTGTGTTGTGCGCTCGCGCGCCGCCGCGCGCGCGCGCGCTCGCGCGCAGCTCGCGCGGGGCGTGTTTTTTGGCCGCGCGCGCCGCGAGTTCGCTCGCGCGCGGTTTTTTGTGGCTCGCCATCGGCGGACGCGCGGTATGCGCGCTCGTCGCGCATCGGTGTTGTTTTGTGGCTTCGATCTCGCTCTCGCTATCTCGCTCTCAGCGATCTCTCTCAGATTTGTTTTTTGTTTTGCTCTCCTCTCTCTCTTAGCGCGCTCTCTCGCGCTCGTCGCCTTTCTCTCCTGTCTCTGGGGGGGTCCCCCCCTTCTCCTGTATTCTGGTCATCCCATGCTGCCTATCACAAAGCATCAGGTGACACGAGCAGAAAGCAGTCAGTAGCTGTAGCAGTATTCCCATCGCTTTTTCCCGAAGGCCCTAATCACCAATTATGAGTCTATTAGGGCTCCTGGCAGCTCACTAGGGCCTGTTGTGGTGAAGAGACTTTTGCTCCTCTCTTTTCTGCCCCAGTAAGCACCTGTCAGCATAGCCGCATGTCACAGGCCCCTGTGAGCGGTGAGGAACAACACCTGACCTTACCGTCACTAACTGGAAGAAGACATGCAAAGAGCCACCGTCACCGCACACGTCAGCGCAACGAAGCCAAGTCTCTCGGGGAGATAACGCTTCATTAAAAAAAGGAGATGTGGAGAGCTGGAAAGAGACAGACTGCGCTAATAGAAGCAGGACCCTCGTTAGTTGGACATGAACAGAAATCCATCGCTTCGGTCTACACAATCTTCTCTGCACAACCTCTCCGTCTTACTCTACCTACAGTACGCAGAGGGACAAGACACTATGGAAAGGGTTTAAAAGACAGAGACAGACGGTGAAAAGAGAGAGAGAGAGAGAGAGAGAGAGAAAAGAGAGATTTAATCTCCCATAAGGAAGAAGCAAGACGACGTCTCTCAGCAGCCGGGTTAAATATTACCTTAGCCAGCCACGTGGTGCGACAAGTGCCATTGCACAGAGGAACTTGTTAAAGTCTCCCTACAAGATCAACTGCTGTCTAATATAACGACTATTGGAGCCCGCGTGGTCAAAAGTTCGCGCCTCCGTGCATCTGTAAAAAGGTAGCTAGAACCGCCCGCCATCGTATGCAACAACAGATCCTGGGGAAAACTACATTGCCCCTAAATGCTGAAGCAGGCAGGTCAGACGTGGGCACGCTCCCTTTACAGGCTCGGCACCGTGGGAGAGGCGAGGAGGGGAAGCTGATGGACGCGCTGTGTTTCCAAATCCCCTTTTCACAGCAGCCCTCCATCTCCTCCCAAAGCACTCACACAGCCATTCGACCCGCGTGCCACTACGCCCGACATCTCAGAAACGTCAGGCAAAACATGTTAAAAACAGCTGGCCTGTAACAACACAACACAAAAGGTTCTTATGGCTGTCAATGGAAATCCGAAGGCACGTGACAATATATCGTAGTAAACCACTTTACTTCTTACCTACAACAAGTCCGATCGACCTTGAACAACAACACAACAATTATTAGTATTATTATTATTATATTATTAGTATTATTATTATTATCTTATATCGCAGTCGTTAATTAGTAGTAGTAGTCGTATAAGTCTTATCATTATTATTCTTCTTAATTATTATTAGATTCTCATTATTATTATCATTGTTTGTTTATTCTTCTTACCTATACGCTTCTGCGTCGTCCGTCAGTCGTCTCACTTCTTCGTATCCTTCTTACTTCTATCATTATGCTATCTATTATCTTCTTAGTCGTATGCTGACTTCGATTATCCTCATCCTCCTCCTCATCACATCACTCCTAAATTATGTGACTATTCTTATTCTTTTATATCTAGTCTTCATTCTTATTATCTTCTATCTTCATCCTCGTTGTGGTTGTTTGCTATTCCTCCTATCGTTCTTACTGGCGTCATTTTACCTATCCATGCACGACCGTCTCAAACATGGCAGCACGCTTCCAACCTTCACAGTCTGATACAACACTTCTCAGATATTCTCCTCTTTAAAATGACTACGCTTTCATTTTAAGCCGTTTAGAAAACACAGACGACAACAAAACAGAGCACAATACATACACAGAATCAAGGTGGACGAATAATACAGGCTTAAGACGATCAATCTCAACACTCTCCAGTTCAGAAATACATTTCTTCGCAAAGATCGTTGCATTTGTCACCGGATCCGAAACGCGCGCGTTTTTAAGGTATAGACCAAACAAAGTGTTACGTAATGATCAGTAAAGAGTAAAGAGTGTTGTCTAATCAGAACTGCATGTGACACCATCCATGTGTTCCAGCTCCAAGTGACACATCTTTATTCACTGTACAGTCTAACACAGTGGTAACGGTCTGGGACAAAGCAGCTCTACTTTAGATAAGATTAAGCAATAGCCAGGAGAGGGATAGGAGAGAGAGAGAGAGAGAGAGAGAGAAGAGAATCGAGAGATAGAGAGAGAGAGAGAGTGTAGAGGGGAGAGTGTAGAGTGAGAGTGACAGGGAGGGGGAGAGGAGAAAGGGGGGGATAGTGGTAGATGAAGAGGAGAGAGAGAGAGAGAGATCGATAAGATTAAGAGAGGATTTCAAATATATACACACAACAAAAATTATCAATCTATACTATATATAATCTCGCGCTCTCTCTCTCTATCTCTCTAGCTCTCTCTCCCTCTCTTTTTTCGCTTTCTCTCTTGCTTCTCCTCCCTCCTCCCCCCTCCCGCCGCTCTCGGCTTTCTCTCCTCTCTCTCTCCTCTCCCCTCCGCCCTCATCTCTCTCCTTTCTCTCTTCTCTTTTTTCGTCTCTCTCTCTCTCCCACCTCTCTCTCTCTTCCTCTCCCCTCTCTCTAGAGAGAGGTGTGTAGAGACATACAGACATACAAGACAGACAACAGACAAGACAGAGAGAGAGAGCGAGTGTAGAGAAGACAGACAGAACAAGACAAGACAAACAGACAGAGAGAAACAACATAGATAGAGAGATATAGAGAGATAGAGAGAGAGAGACAACAGACAGACATACAGACGAGACAACAGAGAGAAATAAAGAGATAGAGACAGAGAGGGAAGAGAGAGTTTAGAGATAGAGTGTAAGTGAGACAATACATAGCTAGCAGAAGAGAGAGTATAGATCGAGAGAGAGGAGAGATATTGGTTAGATAGACAAACATACAAGAGAATAGAAGAGAGAGAGAGAGATATAGAGAAGAGAGATATATGAGAGAGTGTATAGAGAATACAAAACAACCTGATTATATAGAAATATAGAGAAGAATAGAGAGGAGAGAGAGAGAGAGTGTAGAGAACAGACAGCAGAGACAGACAGAGACAAGAGAGAGAGGAGAGAGAGAGGACAGACAGACAGACAGACAGACAGACCGACAGACAGACAGACAAGAGAAAGAAAGAAATGAAAAAGGAGAGAGAGACAGAGAGGGAGATATAAGAGTGTCAGAGCTCGCACTTTTCGTACTGTATCCCCTCCGACCAAATAGATGAGCTCCATAAGACAATTCTCTATCCTCCCTCTCTCTCTCTCTTTCTCTGCATCTTCCTCTCTCCCTCTCCCCCCCCTCCATCTCGCTCTCTCTCTCCTCTCTCGCTCTTCTCTCTCTCTCTCTCTCTATTTATCTCTCTCCCCCCTCCCCTCTCTCTCTACCTCTCTCTCTCCTCTCTCTACTCTCTCTCTCTTCTCTTTCTTTGCGATCTAGAGCGCTTCTCCTGCTCTCCTAATAAATTGAAGATGACTTTCTCAGCTCAGCGAAAGCAAATCTAAATAATACATCATGATATCAAAGGATGTGCTGAATTTAGAAATGTAATCAAAATGATGTTTCTCTTCATAGGTTCCAGACTTAAAGGCAGCGTTAAGCGTGTTCAGGGTGAGAACTGATCAGGGTCTGCTCAGGACCACTGTGTGTGTGTGTGTGTGTGTGTGTGTGTGTGTGTGTGTGTGTGTGTGTGTGTGTGTGTGTGTGTGTGTGTAATATACTCTCTAATAAACAGGAGACATTATTCCATCTCGGTCCAAAATAAACCTTCCACATTCTGTTTAACAGACACACCGCGTTCGGGTCCGATCGGTTTCGAGCCTCCTCCTGCCAGCATTCTGCTTATGGTTGCAACCTTGAACAGGTCTCTCAGGACTCTCAGATGTGTTTGCAAGCAATTAAAAATCATACCATCTTCATATCAGTCGAGCCAATAAACACAATATCTGCTTTGATATCTACAGTTAGTGCAGGCCAGTGGACGGAGGAGGAGGAGGAGGAGGAGGTCGAGGCTACTTGAACTGAGAAGATGGTGTTTATAATCATTCGTTCATTCATTCATTTTCTACCTCTTATCCGAACTACTATCTCAGGCGTCATCAGGCATCGAGGCAGGATACACCCTGGACGGAGTGCCAAACCATCGCAGGGCACACACACTCTCATTCACTCACACACACACTCACACACACCACGGACAATTTCCCAGAGATGCCGATCAACCTACCATGCATGTCTTTGGACCGGGGGAGGAAACCGGAGTACCCGGAGGAAACCCCCGAGGCACAGGGAGAACATGCAAACTCCACACACACAAGGCGGAGGTGGGAATCGAACCCCCGACCCTGGAGGTGTGAGGCGAACGTGCTAACCACTAAGCCACCGTGCGTTTACCCGTGTTTATAATCAGTAAAAATAAATATCAGCAAAGATCGGTCATTATTAATGAAGTTCGTTTTCTTTATCCCATCAGTTATTCTCGTGCTGCAGCCGACATGAGACGTGAACACACCTTCAACATCGTACAATCTCCTTAACATATAATCTTGTTCGCTATGACTTTATTTATTTATTTATTTTTTTTACACAAGATACAAAAATTATTATTTTTTTTTAAAGGAAGGGAAAGAAGCATGCATCACAAAAGTGGTCATATTTAAAACACGGCATACATCAAATGCAATGTGTGGCCTAAAGCAAACGATGACAAGAAGAAAGGTCCAGAGGCGTACGAGCAGCAGATATGGCTTATGATTTATGATGATGTTCGGTTTTATAGTTTGGCTCTCTAAGTGTGTGTGACTTCCAGCTTCTGGCTAAAAGATGGTGTGCAGGAAGAGCTACTCATCTGATTTATGCCACAATAAGCTATATGAGCCTGTCAGCTGCACACACACACACACACACACACACACACACACACACACATGCACAGAGCTGCGCCTGGACACGTCTCAGAACTCGCATCGACTGCATCGTAAACATAAAATTTAAAAAACAAAAAAAGATTTTGAAAGATGCGAGTGTTTCTGTCTCAGCACAAACGCCAACAGTATCCGAGTGTCACAAACATACCTAACATTTATTCGTCAGCGCTACACAACGCTCCTCGCGTGTTATACTGGGCCGACTTAAAGCTGAGGAACGTTTTGTAGCACTGATGAATGAAGACCATGTAAGATGTTTAAACTATGTTCTGTTTCACCCTGAAAAACATCATCGTCAATTAATTCATCATCATGTGGTGAGATCTTCATATTTCATTTAAAACATCAGATACATTTCATCCAGCTGGTAGTAATGACAGCACATAGGGCCGGCGTTAAACTAGCCAAAGTTAAACTAGCCAGCGTTAAACTAGCCAGCGTTAAACTAGCCAGCGTTAAACTAGACAAAGTTAAACTATCCAAAGTTAAACTAGCCAGTGTTAAACTAGCCAAAGTTAAACTAGCCAGTGTTAAACTAGCCAGTGTTAAACTAGCCAAAGTTAAACTAGCCAGCATTAAACTAGCCAGCATTAAAC
>NC_062527.1:2600970-2735970 GCF_022655615.1 Tachysurus fulvidraco
ATTCTCCGGAAGAAAGAAAAAAAAATCACGAGCTCCCGACACGAAACATAAAAAGTTAAACAACAGTTGATTAAACAAATTATTTTCACCATTTTTGCATCGTGATATTCACGGAACCTAAAAACCCAAAAATAGCACGTTTAAAAATAATCCGGTTCAATGAAAACAGCACAGGATGTGCAGCGCTGTTCTGGTGGGAAACAGGGAGAGGGAAAACAGCACAAGAGGGAAGGAAGGTGAAAGAGAGGCACAGTAGGACAATGGCTGTGAAAGGTGAGAGAGGAAAGGCAGCGGGTGCGAGAAAGCAGCTAATGGTGTCAGCTGACATCTGGGCTGGAATCCAGCTGGAGCTGGAGCCACTCTGTAGGATCTGCTACATCAGCTTGGAGAAAGGAGAGAGCTACTGTACTTCACAGAGGCATCTTAGGACATCACTTTCGCTCGTACGTCCTCGGACGAGTACCTTAATGTCTTACAGGACGTCATTCATAGAAAAGCTGCACGATTCATGATATGACTGAAATCGTATTTTTTTTTTATGATACCGAAACCGGTGTTTGGAGTTTGTTACGTAAGTTATCTTAAATGACAAACATACAAATACAGTAATACCTCGAGATCTCAGAGCGATTTTCCCCGTTTAAATGGATTGAAATCCCATTAATCCGGTCCAGCTCGCAAAATTCCACCCCGGTCGTTTTGTTTATGTGTTTTGAATATGACAAATTGTACAGAACCTGTTATTTATAAATGAGAAATATTGTATAAAAACATACAGTAATAAAAGAGGAGTTAGGAGGAATTACGCTCTCACTTTCGTTCACTTACTCGCTACCGTACGCTCTTAATGCTACTTTACACTGAAATGGAACTTAACTAAACTTCACTAAGATTAACGAACTTAACCGAAATTTTCTTAACTTGACTGAACTTAATTGCTCCAATTTGTTTTCTTTACACTTGTTTAATTTTCTTCATCGCTTTTCTTTCCGCTTGTTTTTGCCTTTTTTGTCACTCTTTCCTCACTAACATCTGCCGGTCGTTTTAATAAAAAACCATCCGGTCGGCATATCGGATGCGATGTAGTATGTAGATGTAGAAAACGGATCCGCAGACGGTCGGCACCTCACGCGGCGTCATTGCGACTCTCCATAGGAAGTGGATGACTTCCGCTTTAACCTGGTGAGACGCGGGAAGCTGAGGCGGGAAAACAGAGCACACGTGGTTGTTGGGGATCTTTTGTTTCGGCTGCTGCGGCGGCTCGAATGCTCGTATCTCAAAAATTTGCTCGTATCTCAAGGCAAAAATTTGGTCGAATCACAGTTCGTATCTCAAAGAATTCGTATGTCAAAGCACTCGTATCTCGAGGCATCACTGTATCTCCACTCTTAAAATGAGACAATTTGATAATTTCATACGTTCTACTTTAAATCAGTGCGATCATGTAATGACCCGCTAATCGCATACGACTAAATTCCGTTACATCGACAATTCATTCAGAACATGCTTCGTATGAATGTTTATCGTTAGATGAGATAATTCTCTAACATCATGCGCTAATGAGAATAAAAACACGACACCGACATGCTGATCTCGTTCACAATGTGCCATGAGCAGACCTGCTTCATCCATTCGTTCGTTTTCTACCGCTTATCCGAACTTCTCGGGTCACGGGGAGCCTGTGTCTATCTCAGGCGTCATCGGGCATCGAGGCAGGATACACCCTGGACGGAGTGCCAAACCATCACAGGGCACACACACACTCTCATTCACTCACACACTCACACACACTACGGACAATTTTCCAGAGATGCCAATCAACCTACCATGCATGTCTTTGGACCGGGGGAGGAAACCGGAGTACCCGGAGGAAACCCCCGAGGCACGGGGAGAACATGCAAACTCTGCACACACAAGGCGGAGACGGGAATCGAACCCCCGACCCTGGAGGTGTGAGGCGAACGTGCCCCCAAATATATATTTAATAAATATAAATACAAAACGTAGGGAAACGACGGGCGCCGCATAAACCAGGATACGAGTAAAACAAGGTCATCTCACCTCCAGGAACATCCGTCAATCCTGAAAAAGCTTCCGGATCCAAACCGCCGGAAGATCCTTGCCTTTGACAGAGTCGCTCCACTGGTCTCGAACCCTCGGTGTTGCCGCAGAACAATCTGAATCCACCCCACCAATTTTTAATTTCTTCCATTAGAATTAATTATGAGAGCCAGAGGCAATTTGTGTACTCTGTGTTTAAAACTGCCTGCACTATTAATTAAAAACTGGTTGCTGGAAAATTAATGGAGGAATTGTTATTCGCCTACTATAATGAGCTTTTCTCTATGACATTAAAAAAAAAGGAATGCATGATGCATTTCCCGCCGGGTTCGGAGAGGAAACACCGTCGTCTGCATCGGCGCAAGAGCGAGCGGATGTAGGAAGCGTGCGGTACGGTGTCACGGTGAACCACACAATGCCTCGCAAATCATGGGGAAGATTGGCTTAAAGCATTAAAAAATAAATAAATAAATCCCTTAAATCAACTCTGCTATTAATTCCGATGTATGTGGCAGCCTGAGGAAACCCTTCACCTGGGAAACTTTTTACATTTTCTACTATATACTAAATTCTTAAAGCGACTTTTAAAGGTTCGGTTCGGCTAATATGTAAATTTGACGACGGAACGATATATAAACGTAGCCGTACGATAACCGTCGACGCCCGACGATCACCGTAATGAAATCGCACACGGGTTTTCATCGGGACTGGAAGACGGAGTAGGTTTATTTGTTAAACCTTCTCTTTATCTCTTTAGCGTAATCTTTGCCAATGAATATTTATTTATAAGCTAATATTTGACGCCGTTATCTTCGACCGCTCGAATTCTTCGGACGTTTTTTTTTTTCAGACAGAACTAAAAACGTCCGGCACTGAAACCCGAAGCCTTTAGTATTAGTTTTATATCAGACTGGCGGTGATAAAATAATTCATTTGTTTATAGTGATTAAAGCTTTCGCGCTGGCAGACTGGAATAGAAGTGAAAGGCCATCGCTTTAAAGGTGGGGTCTCCGATTTTTGAGAAACGCTTCAGAAAACCGAATCGGGCCGAATAATAAACAAAAATAAAAACAAACGTGTAGCCGATGAGCAGAAAGGGGCGTGTCTTGTCGATATGGGCGGAGAGAGTGTTCGGTGCGCGTGTGTGACGTTAGCAGAAAGCTGTTTTAACATCGACATGGAGGATAAAAACAAAGAAAGAAAGAGAAGAAAGACTTACGATAAGGACAAGAAGTAGGACGTGTTAATATAGGATCAGCTTTCCAGCGCTGGAGAGAACTGAAGGAGCAGGAAGTTGGCCACATGTTCACAGGTTGGAGTTTCCCGAGTCAATAACTCCTGAGCTAAACGCTGTTACTACACAAATAACACCTCTTTTCTATCGTAGTAATGTAGAGAGGCAGCTACAACCGCGTTTTGTGTAGTAACAGCGTTTAGCTCAGGAGTTATCGACTCGGGAAACTCCGACCTGTGAATATGTGGCCGACTTTACTTAAGACGCCGAGGCGCTTTTTTCCTTCTCGATAGGTGAGTAACGTTGGTTTTGCTTTGTTACACAGAACTAATATATGCCTTTGTCCTTTACATCATTATGCTTGTGTGGCATTTTTGCTTGTTTGTTTATCTACAATCGTATTGTTCTTCCCTTCAGCTATGATAAAGACACGTTTCTTTCCATCAGTCGCCTGGGTTACGTATGTATGTGTGGGCGGAGCTATCGATACAGGGGTGGGACCCGTTTGTGTTAGGGGCGTGTTTGTTTTGGTGATTTCAAATGTCGACGTTGGCTTTCAAACATCGGAGACCGCACCTTTAAGTCTGATTAACAGAAAGGGCTCATAAGGAGTAGCAGCCCTCTCCCGCACCCACGGACCGACTCCACACGAGTATGACTTAATGACGTATGATGTCAGACGAGGGATGATTGGTCTTCTCACTGAACACTATTAAACTTTATGACTTTCACGCTTTGGTTAAAAGGCACGTAATGAAAGAAGAACATGTTTGTGATTACCACTTCAGTGCATAGCGCCGATCCCGTGGGCACGACGACGACGACGCCGTTCCCGAAGAGATGAATTCGATTTATTTATTTATTTCTAAACGAACCTTGATTTTAACACAACACGGTTAACATGAACTATTTATCCGCCGTGTTTAAGAGCAGCGTTTCCTGTCACGCCTAAAGATAAAGGAAAAGAAAATGAAAGTCCCCTTAACGATGATGACAGGGAAAGACTTCAGGAGGCAGGTAACGGGATCGTGTCCGTCCCTACAGTAAAGCAAACCACCCCCACCTCCACCCCCACCCCCCACGTCAAGTTTCAGATATGAGGTGGCTGATTGAATGAGCCTCGGTGGGAGAGAGGACCGTGTATTACTGTTTGCCCCATAAACTCAGGCTAATTCTCCTGGTGTGTGGCCTGTGATTTAACAACATGCCTTTACAGCAGCCTCACTCTCTTAATACAGCTCCCTGCCAGGTCTGTCCTCATAAGCAAAAAGCTAACAAACGACTTTAATAGGCAAGCCCACATAATGTAAAAACTCCCTTTAAACTTATTAACGCGATCGAGGGGGTCAGCCGCAGATGTGCGATTTACATGCTGGGCTAGCGGGGGCGGTAACGAGGGAGCGGGGAGAAATAATCCTACATATTTACTTTAAAAAGAACCCCCAGGGCATGACCTTTGACCTGAGAATAATCTCCCCACATAAAAGAGTGATTACCTTTTCTCCCTCTACTCTGGCCACCTACTATTAAGGGGCTCGGTTTATAGTCTACACAAAGGACCGGTGTAACAGCACAGATTTAAAACACACACACACACACACACACACACACTTTCTTACAGTAAGGGCTAAATTAGATTGCATCCCTGACTTGGCAGTTGATATTCAGAGCTCATCAAGGTAATAATGTTACCATGGAGGGACATCTAACGTACAAGCGGCGAGTGAGACGAGGTGGAGTTTTACCCAAAAAAAAAATGGAGGACATTCCACTGTATGTACCAGATAATAAAAACACCATGTGCAAGAACTGTGTTTTACTAGAACAGTAAAAACATTGGGCCAAAGTTAATTACACAGGAACGGAGGAAAATAATTCCTACTGTACACGTGTGTGTGTGTGTGTGTGTGTAAAAGGCTCGCGGTGTTCTTTTTTCCCCGCTCGCGATACGATCGAGCGTTCGAAATAAAATCGTACGATCTGAATCGTTTCCGGAAGCATAAAAGAGACAGAAAAGTGAGCGTTTAAACCGTTTCAGCTTTAAATAGGGAAGGTGTAATAATACCGACAGCTGTGCGGTTCGGGAACCGCGTGAATCTACGGCTGGATTTTGAGCCGATTCCAAAGCGACACACCTGAAACAGTAAACAGTAAAAGCACACGATAGGATTGAACAGAATTCTACGTAAATTAGTTCTGTAACGCTCACATGGCTGAGATTTTGTCACTGTTCTGCTGCTACTGTAAAAGTTTATTAGCGTTCTCCGGTACTACACAAAATACACTGTAAAGGTATTTAGGGGGAGGGGGGGCACGGTGGCTTAGTGGTTAGCACGTTCGCCTCACACCTCCAGGGTCGGGGGTTCGATTCCCGCCTCCGCCTTGTGTGTGTGGAGTTTGCATGTTCTCCCCGTGCCTCGGGGGTTTCCTCCGGGTCCTCCAGTTTCCTCTGCCGGTCCAAAGACATGCATGGTAGGTTGACTGGCATCTCTGGAAAATTGTCCGTAGTGTGTGAGTGAATGAGAGTGTGTGTGTGCGTGTCCCCTGCGATGGGTTGGCACTCCGTCCAGGGTGTATCCTGCCTCGAAGCCAGATGACGCCTGAGATAGACACAGGCTCCCCCTGACCCGAGAGGTTCGGATAAGCGGTAGAAAATGAATGAATGAATGAATGAATGAAGGTATTTAGGTCTGGATATCATTCAAGCCTTGTGTGTAACATAGTGAGAAGAACAAAGAGAACGAGAGAAAGAAAAGCATGGATTGCATTTACATTTACTGTGTGTAATTGCTGGAAGCAGGAATAGGGGGGTGGGTGGGAGGCACCTTCACCAGCTGCCTGCTGCCATTCACACCTCAGCAGCTCCCTATTCTGATGCGAATTAATCTACTCTTCTTCCTCTGGGACACACACACACACACACACTCACACACACTCTCACAGACACACACACACACACACACATACTCACCAATAGTATAGGAAGAACTTACAAAGAAATACAACCTCGCCTGTGAAGAAAAACACCGCTCCTTCATTTAAAACCTGGAACAGATCACGCTCGGGGGTTCCGGCGCAGTGGGCGTGGCTGACAAGTACAATAGTTAAGTTAGAAGAAATTGCACTAGTGCATCTCAGTGGAATAAAAAAATCTGGAGTGGGAGAAGGCAGAAAGAGGCCATTTCTGTTCTCTTTACTCGTTCATTTCATTTATTATCCGGCGAAAGATGAGCTCGTGCTAGAGCTCAGCTCGGGATTAACCGGGAGGCGGCCTTACGGCGAAGTCGGACGGGTCCGCGTGTGCGTAAGGCCGTGTTTGAACCCCATCTCCACACTCACTGTGGGTCACTGGGCCAAGTAAATGATTTGGGTCCCAAATGGCCTTGGACTAATGGCTTAATCTTTTTCTCTTATTAAATGCCATCGGCTTCCATTAGAGCAGCCAGAGAGCTGATCTTAGTGGCGGGTGCTGGCAAAGAGAGGAAAGAAATTTGCAAGAACCCAGGCTGTCGCTTCCTACGCTCAGCCATGACGGAGTAGAGAAAGCGTCCTAGTACGGACGCCTCCGCCACAAAGAAGTAGTGCGATGACACTGAAGTATGACATGACTTATGACATGAATGTAGTCTCATGAAAAATACTATACTAGAAATTCATCTCTCTTCACATTTCATTCGATTACTCTCATTTCATTTTGGGTCAACTGCATTCTGAAAGGGTGCCAACCACGGATGATGACCGATACGGCCTCATTAGGGTTCGAACAGCACAGTGTGGTAAGAAGGCGAGGTGGGGGAGTGAGGCAGAGGCTTGGGGAGAGGGTGACGGTCACCTCAAGGCCTCTGGCTGCTGACCAAGCGGCTGCTGCAGGCAGCAGTGTCCTGCCTGAGGGCCTGCCTGGGGCCAGATGAGCCCTGGAATCCCCCGAGAGCCTGGCGAGAACGATACCACCACAACCACAACTACCGACAGTCACCTCTACCACGCTCTCTCTCGGACGAAGATGAGAAAACACAGAAGGTCCGCACGACAGAAACTCCTCGGTAGAGCTAAGGACGGAAAGTCGATGTGGCGAATCGCTCGGCTGCGAAGCGGTCCTCCGGCATAAAGCCGTACGACCCATATCATAAAGCCGGAGAATTCCATCGTCACACAATAATCTATTTTTTTTTTTACTTCCGTATATCTATTTCTACAAATCGCCACATACGGTATTTGTAGTCGATATTATCGTAACGGTTACGTAGCGCGGTGCAAAAAAAAAAAATTAGGAACTGGCAAATCTTTAACATTACAAGTCGCTAATCACATGACATCGTGACTAAAGCTAAAAACACACTAATATTACTGTGTTTACAATAAAAAAAAAAAATTCCGGTAATTGTCACAAATGTTAACTAAAAAGGAAAAGAAAAAATACAAGCATTGTGGGCTTTTTCTTTCCTTTATACAGCCCGTCTTTGAAAGCCAATGTCACCATTCCTTTGCCTTCCGTCATGTAACGTAACTTCATGAAAGCCTTGCCAGTAATTGATTTAACTGGGAGACTGTGAAGGACTTCAAAATCTGCGGAGATGAGATTGATGGAATTATGCAGTAAGGTTGAGATACTTATTTATTGACCAGGGAGTGGGGAGGGGAAGCTTATGATGAGAGGCTGGACCTTTTGGCCCTGTGCTGATTTGATAGCTCGGTAATGGAGTCAGGGAAAGGAAGCGAGTGAGTTTGGTGGGGTCAGGCTCTAACCCTGGACTCAGACCACTGCTCAAATGGAGCTAATGGCTCTCTAGGAAAAAAAAAAAAGCCTGGCTAAACCCCTAAGACTGTTTTGTTTTATGTGCGGGACTCTCTTTAGGGCGTCGGGATGCTTTAATGCTTTTCATTTTTTACATAATTAGTGAGACAAAAAATGACAAACAGAAAAAAAAGACAGCGATGTTAGACAGCAAGCTTCCGTTTGTGACCATCGTCTTCGTCGTTATAAAACCGGAACTGATTGACTTACAGTTTCTTTGCTTTGAAGGCCTCCGCGAACTCTCGGACACTTCTCAACGATGCCAAGTCCAGCATCATGGCTTCGACGCGAGCTTTGTGCTGGATGGAGAGAGAGAGAGAGAGAGAGAGAGAGAGAGAGAGAGAGAGGGAGCAGAAACACAGAGCATCTTAGGCATCCATCAAAACATTCAGCATCTTTATCATCCATCATTATACGCACTAAGCCATAGGCCACTAGTTACAGCTCCTCCGACATTTCCCACCTGTGCATTACTCTGGCTGCTATACTGCAGCGATGCTTTAGCCACTGATATACCGACATGCCCACATTTAAATCAACTCTCTATCCGCTACGATAAATCAGGAATGCATTTCCACCAGGAAGAGTTGGACAGTCTGCGGCCGGATAGCATCTCCATAGGCTTTTTATGGCACTTTTATGATTCCCCACACTCGCCGTATCGAATCCATTCGGTATTTACATTAAGTGAGCGGTGAGGTCTTGCAGAAACCCGTGCTCTTATGAAGTCTGTAATGGCATATAGAATAGGCTCACAGGAATAAATAATGGATGAAAAAAGCCAAATCTGCAATAATGGTACCGCTCAGCACTAGCTTTTAAGTTTACCTTTGATCGCTCTGTAACACAATCGATAAGAAGAAAGGCATATAAATCACTCCATAAGATATAATCATACACTGACAGGTCATGGGTCAAACACAGGTCCCCTGAGGCATGGAGGAATGAATGAATGAATGAATGAATGAATGAATGAATGAATGAATGAATGCATGCTGTGGACATATCCGTCATACAACGAGAAGCAACACCGTACAGTAAAGTACTAAAATCAGCTGTCCGTTTGTAGGAGGTTCGGTCTCGACTCTAGCAGCATCCGTGAAGAGGGAGTCGGCTGATGAACGAGCATCTGAACTCTGCCTCATATTACAGTGGGCTTAAGAGACACAGGGCATTTTAATCATGCCACATACGGTACGGTAGCCGGTTAACACACACAAAAAAAAACCTTTAGCTCAGCACTTCCCGTGCGGCAACGAGCCGTCAGTCAGCCGGTAACTAGCATTAATCAGGTCCGCTGCAATTAGTTCTTTATAGCGCCTTATAAGTGTACGGCGCCAGGAGGACGCCGACATTGTGTCTGTTCGTACGCGAAGGGTCCAAACCTCATTAAAATATAAACAGATGCACAAAATAGCAGTCTGGCAAATTTATATATATAATATATATATATATATAAAATTGAGTTATACAGCTGCATTATCAGGTGACCGGAGCCTGGTACTGTGGTACTGAGGTATCTGGCACTCTGGACAGAAATGTCAGATCTCACAGATAAGAGTCAGATACGGAGTCCAACGAGTCATACACCGTTTCTACCAGCCTTTTTTTCGGATGAATTAGCGTTAGTCACCAGTACACCGGACCGGAACTGTTAGCGAGGGCATTTATGAGCTTAAGATAGTTCCGAGTTGTCGAAATCTCCAGACAGAAGGAGGCACGGATAGCTGACGTACAGTAACCCTGCCACATGCTCCGTGTTGTCTGCCAGACTCAGCATGGTCTCTGTGGAAACCCCCCGATCTAATATCACGCTCTGATATCAACGACAATACCGGACTGTCACTAACATCGGTAACGTCAGAACCGGAAAAAGTGCGATTTGTGCGAAAGGGGCGGAAAGTTTCCGGTAAATTTCCGGAAACTTTCCGCGGGAACTTATTCTGGGGAATTTTGGAAATATTCCAAATTGGAATTTATGTGAATTTACAGGAATTTAAGGGAGTTATTTGGAAATATAGGGAAATGTATCTAAACTATATCGTATACAAATATAAATAAACATTTAGTTTGGTAATAAGCAGACACGCATGCAAGGTAATACACATCTTAAACATGACGTCATGACCGATTTAATTGTAAGTAGAACTTTAATCGATTCTTTCATCGAGTGACAAAAAAAGCATAATAAACATTATTATGCTTGTAATAAACATCATAAACTTAATAACTGTAATAAACATATTTCCCTATGATCGCTGTAATCTGTTCTAATCAGTAAGGTAGTTATTAAGTTTAGGTATTGGGTACGATTAAGTATGTAGAATAATGTAATGCAGAATAAGGCATTAATATGGGCTTAATAAGTGCTAATAAACAGCCAATATTCTATTAATATTCATGCTAATGAGCAACTAGTTAAATGACCCTAAAATAAAGTGTTACTGTGGATGTTATGGAAGAATGTAAGTACATGCAGGGGGTTTGGCCTCAATGGCCTTCCAGTAAGCAGTGTGCTGTGTGCAAGTGACCGATTAATGCAGGGTATAAATTTAACTTAAACTGCATTAAATCTTGTCGTTTTAAACACAATTATGCCTCAATTTAAGGACATTTAAGTTCCTTGTTATAGGCAACTCTGTATTTCCTTAAAATTCCCAGTTAATTCCCATGGAAAGTTTCCAGCCTTGAAAATTCCCGGAATTTTGCGACCCTAATTAAGGTGATGTAAGGACGGGTGGCCGTGTGTACAAGAAGAAGAAGAAATGTAAGAAATGTTAGACACTTTGAATCGAAGCGTACTGAAAATCTGCTGACGGACATAAAAGACGTTTAAAAGTCGAGCGTCGAGCCCGACGGCCTCTTTGCGAACAGAGAGTGACGGATTAAAAAAAGATCACCATTTGATCAGACTAATGACTGGAAAAAGAAATGTAGATGCAATACGTGTACGACTTATTTTAAGTCAGGCTTCGGTAGCCATGCTTGTCAGGCCTTACTGTGTGAACGCTGCGGCACAAGAAACAACAGCTGGTGAGAAACACACAGCACAGACATGAAGACTAATGACTAAATGACTAAGACAACTGTTTTCCGTAAGCGGAGTAAGACGTCGCGAGATGCACCGTACCAAACCGGGGCACGAGTCTTGTACGAAACGTTAATCTCCAGCTTCCGATTTTCTGAATTTCAAGGTTGTCTTTCGATAGCTTACTGGAAAAGATAAAGGCACTTACCCAAAGTGCCCTCCCTACTTCTCCCTTCACTCTGTCCCTCCCTACATATAGTATATGACTCCCTCCATCTCTCCACTTCTCTCATTAACTCGCCACCGCTATCCATTAGCTGAACCGATTAAGAATACATGCACTCCATGGTTTCCCTTTTCCTTTACAGTCTTCGCTCGAGCACAAGCAATCAACAGAGCACGGAAGAGAGCAGCAGACTGTCGTTGATAAATTACCCGTCCCCTCTGAAAACCATTTATCTATTCGGGGCCGGGGTGCGAGAGGGACCTTGTCAGTGCGGCGCACTCCGCTCTCTCCCTGCTTCTCCATTCAAAAACTAAATCATATGAAAAAGGCAATAGAACATTTCCATATGACAAATATGCACAGGTGGAGCTGCCAGCCTGCTCTACTGTGTTTGAAGTAGCGTGACGCAAGTGGGGGCCCACGGTCATATAGAGCAGACAAATGGCCCGGAGAAAGACCATTCTTCATCAAAGAGCACCAAAGAGCACGAGAAGAGAAAAATCTCGACAGATTATAACGGGGAAAAGACGAGGCGAAAAAAAACAAGGGAAAGATGTTACAAAGAGACAACACTGGATTTCCTCTCCTTCTCTGGGATTGGGAATGAGGAGGTTCTTCCAGCTGGGCCGTACCGCTCGGTCCCTCAGGAGCCCTGTCAACTCGCATGAGCACGGAAACGTGTTCCGCCTGCCGCTATCCTCCTCTACGCTGTCCATTAGTTATGCCTGCTATCTATTCTGGAGCATCCGTGTCCCGTGTCTGCAGATTGCAAGACTAACAGTACATGACACTCCGAAATAAAGCAGATGTCTGGGAACGAATGCTGGCGAAAGACTACCGTAGTTAGCCGCAAACCGCACGGTCGGTAACGGCCCGACGTCCGGGCCGCGAGCGGATCGAGCCTGACGTACGGACACCTCGTCCGTCAGCGGCGCTAAAAACTTCTCGGCAGCAACGACGGAGAAAAATATTTGAAAACGGCGTCACGCGCTACAGCAAGCCGCATCGCTCACAATCGTGTCATGATCATAAACCCAGGAATACATTACGATTATGGCGCTAGGCATCCAAAATAAGAAGCGTTTACAGAGTGCCGCGAATCTCGACACTTTCCACACCACTACGGAAAGGAGGAGGCGGTAAATGTCTCCATATACAGTATACTCCACCTTTAGCAACGGCTCAGCTCCGAGGGAGATGAATCGGTTCTGTGGGAGTTAGCAGCTGAAATAGCGCTCGCAAATTATTTGATAAATGCGAGATGGAGAGGCGACAAACAGGTTTATTTTTACAGCGATGGCACCGAAGGCCTCAGGGCGCTCCCCCTGTCTCCATCACCCTCACTCAGGGGCAGCGTGATTTATCATACACCTGATGAAGAGGAAGCCTGCGAAATGTCACGGGACTCAGACGGCAAACGAAGGAGGACCGGATTCGACAAGGCCCAGGCGTCCCCGATGTCACCCGGCTCCGGAAAAACAAATACGCTTTTTCATTAAGAGTCGAGATTTCCAGACAGTCCTAAACAAGCAATCAGGGTGGATAAAAGAACCCGGGAAGGCAGACATGTACGATATAGTCAGAGATATACTGTACGGATCTATCCAACTTTTGCTCAGGGATCAAATCTGGGAATTCCACCGACGTCCGCTTTATTACGAACACGAAACAAGACAATAACGAAACGCCGAGCGGAACTATTTCTTTCCCATTCGACCGATGTTCCCGAAAACGATTCGTATATCGGTGTAGAAAAAAAAAGGCATGTGTGCAGAATTCTCAATTTAAAAAGCATAACCGTGTCTATTACCGTCCGTAAGAGTAACCGATCGGATCATCGGAAGTAATTGATAGTTAAAGGGGATTTAAAAAAAAAAAAAAAAAAAAGAACAAAAGAAAAGAAAAAAAAGAAAAAAAAATGGAGGAAGATGGCAGATGGGAAAACAATGGAAACACCCCCCCCCCCCCAACAAAAAAAAAAGAAAGAGAAAGAAAGAAAGAAAGAAAGAAAGAAAGAAAGAAAGAAAGAAAGAAAGAGTGGGCGATCTGAACGCCTGCTTTCCTCTGCAGATTGAAGTCTTGTGATGAAAATAAAGTTTATTGCCTGGAAAGAGGAGGGGAGAAAAGCATGTAGAGGCATTAAAGCGACAGAGGTGAACAATTAGACAGATGGCCAGGTTTCAGAGGAAGGAGCAAAAATAAAATGAGAGAGAGAGAGAGAGAGAGAGAGAGAGTGAGGGAGAGAGAGTGAGAGAGAGAACATGAACGGAATCATTCAGGAATTTTATGAGGAGTCTGACAAGCCCACATCTCTTCAAGGGCACAGCAGGCGACAGCTCAGAGGCTTCCTCAGAGAAACTTTGTGCTAAATGCTGAGCGTGCAGTCGTTGGGGGGGGGCGGGGGGGTGTTGGGCGACACGACACATGGAGCAGAGATCACCACCGGTTCAAAAGACTCCAGGCATTACAGTTAAACCCCTGATGGTGACCCCAGTGTTCTGTGGCTTAGTGGTTAGTACGTTCGCCTCACACCTCCAGGGTCGGGGGTTCGATTCCCGCCTCCACCTCGTGTGTGTGGAGTTTGCATGTTCTCCCCGTGCCTCGGGGGTTTCCTCCGGGTACTCCGGTTTCCTCCCCCGGTCCAAAGTCATGCATGGTAGGTTGATTGGCATCTCTGGGAAATTGTCCGTAGTGTGTGAGTGTGTGAGTGAATGAGAGTGTGTGTGTGCCCTGAGATGGGTTGGCACTCCGTCCAGGGTGTATCCTGCCTCGATGCCCGATGACGCCTGAGATAGGCACAGGCTCCCCGTGACCCAAGAAGTTCAGATAAGCGGTAGAAAATGAATGAATGAATATGATTAATATTTTTAGCTCCAAAGTTATGGAGGATACGAGTGGCTTTGTATCGTACGTGTGGTATCGTACGTGTGGTATCGTACGTGTACAGACGTACCGCTAAACGGTTAAAAGGACAAGCACAGTGCTAGAACAAAACGTCAGCGCCGAGGCTTCCAACACGGACCCGGATAACGGATAACGGAGTTTGTGCTTTAGAAAAAAAGAAAAAAAAAATTATCCTCAAATTTGTGTAATAAAAGATCCGTTTATTAACGAGAGATATTTCTGTATCGTACGTTCCAAACGTGCTCCCGAGGAGAGAAAAAGAATTCATTTATCTTCGCACGGTCTCGGAAAAGCAAGGAAATGATGTTCGCCGGCTTTCTCTCTTTCTCCCTTTCTTCCTTCCTTCCTTCCACTATTCTAAGGGGGGGGGGGAAAGGAGCAGCAAAAAAAATTTCACCTTGTGAAGACCTGACCACACAAAATTGGTCATCAAGTTTTAAGACTGTATTTTATCATGTTTTTTTTAAGCAGAAAAAAGGTGAGAAAAATGGTCAGTGCTCGTGCTCCATATATCATCCTGTCACAATGATGACGTTCGTTCATAAATACCCACCAATCTCTTCTCCACCTGGCTGCTTGTGCTATTCAAACCCTGTGGAAACAGCTAATTACTGCACCTTCTCTCTCTCTCTCTCTCTCTCTCTCTCTCTCTCTCTCTCTCTCTCTCTCTCTCTCTCTCTCTCTCTCTCTGTGTCTCTGTCTCTCTCTCTGTGTCTCTGTCTCTCTCTGTCTCGGTCTCTCTCTGTCTCGGTCTCTCTCTGATTTTTTGTTCTTTCTGCCATTATCTCTCATTTGCTCTTTCATCCTAAAGGAGTTAAGAACAGAGAAGAATGGAGGAGAGGAGGCAGTTCAACATTCCTTTTACATGTAACACACACACACACACACACACACACACACACACACACAGACCGAGCAATTAATAAAGAGGCTGGTCCCTCCAGAGCACTAGAAGAAAGTGCCTGTTCAGCACATAGAAGGAGAATATGCAATTTCCCCAAGTTAAGTCTATATTAAATTGATTTCTTCTTTCACTGAGATGGGCTGGGCTCTCTCTCTCTCTCTCTCTCTCTCTCTCTCTCTCTCTCTCTCTCTCTCTCTCTCTCTCTCTCTCTCTCTCTCTCTCTCCCTCTTTCTCTGATTGTCTCTCTCTCCCTCCCTCTCTCTCTCTCTCCCTCCCTCTTTCTCTGATTGTCTCTCTCTCTCCCTCCCTCTCTCTCACCCTCCCTCTTTCTCTCTCTCCCTTCCTCCCTCTCTCTCTCTCCCCCTTCCTCCCTCTCTCTCTCCCCCTCCCTCCCTCCCTCCCTCTGTCTGATTGTCTCTCTCTCTCTCTCTCTCTCTCTCTCTCTCTCTCTCTCTCTCCCTCCCTCCCTAATGAAAGGAAGATAATCTACAGGTTTTCTCTCTCCTGAAATCAAGTTACAAATCAAGTAGTGCAAGATACGGAGAAGGAGGCAGAAAGACATGAAATGATTTTTCAGCTGAGTGTAAGGGGGAAATGTGAACATCACACCCTCACCCACACCCACACCCACACACACACTCTCTCTCACATGCACACACACACACAATCTCTCTCTCACATGCACACACACAATCTCTCTCTCACATGCACACACACACACACACACACAATCTCTCTCTCTCACATGCACACACACTCACTCGCAATATCTCTCTCGCATGCACACACACACACACACACACACACACACACACTTTTAAAAAGCAACAGGCTCAATTCAATATAAGCAATTAAAATGAGTTAATGATGAAACGTCTCCTATCTGATATACAGTCTATATGAGTTGTGTGTGTGTGTGCTGAGAAGCACATTACACAGAGATGTGTGTGTGTGTGTGTGTGTGTGTGTGTGTGTGTGTGTGTGCGTGCGTGCATGCATGCATGAGAGAGACATTGCGAGTGAGTGTTCACCTATAAACAATGGCACAAAAGGTCAATGCTGTTATTAAGATTTCAATAAATAAATAAATTCAGCAGCACCCACACACACACACACACACAGAATACTTACAAACACACACAAAAAACCCCCCAGCATCAAACCACTCATAAAAGGTTAAAGGTTAAAGCAGTACAATCTGTACTCCTCTATTAATTCTGTATAAGTAAAGCGGCACACGGCGGCGGCGGCGGCAGTGCGGCTCTTAAAAGAAGAAAAAATACAAATAAATCGTCTCACACCCAGACCATCCACAGGCCTCTCCTCTCTCCACCCTTCTCATCATCTCTCTCTCCCTCTCTCTCTCTCTCTCTTTCCCTCTCTCGCACACGCACTTCAGGGGGAGATTAGATTTGCATCAGAAAGTGATGTAGATTGAAATAATGCATCTTTATCGCCGGAGATATTGAGATTTACTCCCAATTTTCTTCAGCCCTCGTGGAGATCTGCTCACCGTGCAAAAATTTACCAACACATCTGCCATGTTTTTCCGATATCCTAACAACTAGACGTTAATGCGATACCTATTGCTCCCCGATATTTCAGAAGGAGAAATAAGCGCCACCAATTACATATTTACACTGGGTGTATTTTGCAATTCTGCAAAAAAAATTTTTGTGTGTTTTTTTTTCTCCTTCACTCTCTCTGTATGTAATTTAGTGGACAGAAGAAGATTTAAGGACATCTCCGTTGTCTATGTTAGATCTAAATGAAGTCTGTACAAGGCAAATCGCATTGTGCTTGAGCAAAACTTCATATTGTTAATGTCAGCAAAACGACTGCTCCCAGTGACACGAAGTAATGAGTTTCCTTTTTTTTTTTTTGCTACACTTCTTTCTTATGACTGCATTGTTCCAAATCGAGTTTTCTGTAATTTCGCTCCGGCAACGATCTAAAGTTTTGAGGGGGGGAAAAAAAATAAATATAAATAAATAAAAAAAATTCCACACATCTCCATATCTACGGGGCTGAAACGTGAAAAAAGCAGCAGGTTGTATGTACTCTTCAATTCGTCCTGGTTCGATTAAGCTTTAAGTAATAAATACGTGAAGCTGGCGGAAAAAAAAAAGAAAGATGATACGATCGGGTCGGAGGAGACGATACGAGCTGCAGGCTATCGAGCTCGTAAACGTCTCATGTAGCCGTTTTATTTATATTTTACGATTTAGTAGTCGACGGGGGGAAAAAACGACTTCGTTAAAAAAAAAAAAAAGACGCGTGGAATTTCGTCGACGGATCAAGAACGCCCACGAATTCTTTTCAAACTGTAACGAGTGATTTATAGAATTTATATCACAATTTATTAGCAGTTTACATATATATATATAAAAAAAATAAAAAGGTGTATTTCAGCCATTCATTCATTCATTCATTCATCCAAACTACCTCAGGAGCCTGTGCCTATCTCAGGCGTCATCGGGCATCGAGGCAGGATACACCCTGGATGGAGTGCCAACCCATCACAGGGCACACACACACACACACACACACACACACACACACACACACACACTACAGACAATTTACCAGAGATGCCAATCAACCTACCATGCATGTCTTTGGAGCGGGGGAGGAAACCGGAGTACCCGGAGGAAACCCCCGAGGCACAGGGCGAACATGCAAACTCCACACACACAAGGTGGAGGCGGGAATCGAACCCCTGACCCTGGAGGTGTGAGGCGAACGTGCTAACCACTAAGCCAACGTGTCCCCCACATATTTCAGCCAGAAATATTATTATTATTATTCTATTGAAAATTTGATTGGACTCAGGACCTCAGACTAAAAGACAAAGAAAAGCAGGACTTCTTCTCGTTCCTCACCTGCGTTCAACACCATCACTCCTGCCATAATCTCAGAGTTCAGGAAGCAATGTAAAACATATACGGTGCGAACCGTGGCAAGGTCATGGGTCATGAAAGCGTAGCCTAGAGCTGAAGGATGCTTGACATGAAATAAATCACGTGTTGTAAACAAATTGTGTTATTGCTTTATTCATGAAGCTTAATTCGATTCGGAGGAAGACGAGTCTTTCGAGTGAGAGACACGGCGACATCTCATCTTGTTCCTCTGAGCTGCAACAGTAAGTACATTAAAATGAGCCTGCAGAGGCTTCGTGGATAATCAGACTCATGGCCAAATATCATCAACACTCACCTTCCATCTCTGGACTAATGAAATAATCTCTAGTGCAAATCAAGTTAAACTGGACAAGCTGTGCTTTAACTGAGAAGAGAAGAGAAGAGAAGAGAAGAGAAGAGAAGAGAAGAGAAGAGAGAGGTGAGAAGAGAAGAGAAGAGAAGAGAAAGAGACGGAGAGAGAGGGAGAGGATATTATCTTCTCGTCTCTTCTCTAGTCTCATCGAGCTTTTCTCCGCTACGCTTCCTTCTCAGGTTCCTCTCCTCTCCTCTCTCTCTTCTCTCTTCTCATCTCTCTACTCTCCTCTCTTCGCTCTTCTCCTCTCCTCTCCTCTGCCTCTCTCTCCTTCTCGTTTCCTCCCTCTCCCATCTTCTCTCCTCTTTTCTCTCCTTTTCCTCTCCTCTCTTCCCATCCCTTCTCTTCTATTCTCCGTTTCGCTCTCCATTTCTCTTCTCCTCTCTTCTTTTCCTCCTCTATTTCCCCCTCCTTCCCTCGCTCCTCTCCTCTCCTCCCCTCGCCTCTCTCCCCCTTCTCCTCTCTTCTCTCCTCTCTTCTCTACTCTCTCCTCTCCTCTACCCTCTCCTACTCCTCTCCTCTCTCTCCTATCCTTCTCTTTCTCCTCTTTTCCTCTCCTCTTGTTCTCCTCTCTCTCTCCTCTCCTTCTCCTCTCTTCTATCTCCCTCTTCTTCTTTTCCTCTCCTCTCTTCCCTCTCTCCTCTTTTCCTCTCCTCTCTTCCCTTTCCTCCTCTTTTCCTCTCCTCTCTTCCCTTCTCTCCTCTTTTCCTCTCCTCTCTCCCTTTCTCCTCTTTCCTCTCCTCTCTTCCCTCTCCTCCTCTTCCCTTCTCTCCTCTTTTCCTCTCCTCTCTTCCCTTTCCTCCTCTCTTCCTCTCCTCTCATTCCCTTCTCTCCTCTCCTCTCTTCCCTTCCCTCCTCTTTTTCCTCTCCTCTTTTCTCTCTCTTCTCCCCTTCCTCTTGCTCTCCGTCCCCTTCTTCCGCTCTTGTCCTGCTCCCCTCTTCCTACCCTCCCCGCAGCATGCCTCGATGTGCGCCAGACAAGACCCAAATTAAGAGAGGAGCGTTTAAGGTTAAGATGTGAGAAAAGAGGAGGGATTAGAATAAAAATAGGTGAAGGAGGAGGGATTAAGACAGGAGACGAGAGATTGAGTTTTAGAGAGTAAAACAGAGGAGACGAAAGATTAAGAGAGGACGGCGAGGACAGATTAGGAGAAGTGAGGAGATGCTAAGGCGGGAAAGGAGAGATGAAGATTAGATTTAAAGGAGGGAGGAGGAGGAGGAGGAGGAGGAGGAGGGCGGTGAGAAGCGTCTGAATTAGACCGAAGTATCAGTATGTGAACACTGCATTAATTCTACACTCCCAAACAAGACAGAAGACAGAAACAAACACCTTTTGGTCTGATTTCTGCTTCACTATTAGAAGCAACAGCACATTTTCCTCATTAAGTTATAGGTAGAAATGCTCTAAAGCATGAAATTACCCTCGAGCCTCCCTCTCTAAATAACCTGCTTTGCAAACAAATGATCCATGTAAAAGTAGTAAGATGCAGATTATTAAAATAATAGGAGGGACTGAAATTTGCATCCACAGAACTATTGAGCGTGAACTCTGCAATTACTTCACTCATGCCTCTCCTCCCTCCTCCTCCTCAGTCCCACGGAGCGGCAAGGACTCGACGCTCTTTCGATCGCCAATGACACCAAACCTTTCACATCAACTACAAACATGATTTCTCACGCACGAGAGCAATAATTCCTGGCTTATAAACTGGAAAATAAATAAATAAATAAATAAATAAATAAATAAATAAATAAATAAAAATTACCCAGACAACGACCTTAACTTCTGAGATTCTTTTACACTTCCGGCCCGATTGCCCTGAACTCTCCGTCTTTCCCTTCACAATCCTTCACTCTGATTCTAGAATAAACATAATCCGCTAACTTTGTATAGACACGATAACAACCCCCTTACTCTCACATGCCCACCAGCCCCCATGTTGGGTGACTCTCCCATATGGTCCAAATGGAGAGGAATGACTGTCCATCCATGCTAAGATCTGCATTATGTTTGAGTTATAGTCACCATTTGCAATTCAGAGTGGCTCTTTGGAGAGTTGACCACCTTGGTAACACCCCATCAGTGTAGAGGTACACAGCGCAATCAGAGAGATTTACCGTGCTGAGCGGAAGCTTCCAGAGAGCAGGGGGTGCCCGAGTACGAGCCAT
This sequence comes from Tachysurus fulvidraco, assembly GCF_022655615.1. Classification (NCBI taxonomy): domain Eukaryota; kingdom Metazoa; phylum Chordata; class Actinopteri; order Siluriformes; family Bagridae; genus Tachysurus; species Tachysurus fulvidraco. The sequence goes on from NC_062527.1 coordinate 2,621,565, forward strand.
TCCCAGACTCCCATTCTCAAAAAAAGCCCTACTGGGCCACATTCTAGTGGAGAATAGCTGCCACATTTAATGAGAAAGATCCAGAGCGAGAAGAGGGAGAGGGAGAGAGGGAGAGAGAGAGAGAATGAGAGAGAGAGATTGAAAGAGAGATGCAAGAGAGAGAACGACAGAATGAGAGAGAGAGAGAGAGAGAGATTGAAAGAGAGAGAGAAAGATTGAAAGAGGGATGCAAGAGGAGAGAGAGAGAGATACAAGAGAAGAGAGACAGAATGAGAGAGAGAGAGAGAGAGAGAGAGAGAGAGAGAGATGCAGGAGGAGAGAAAGAGAGAGAGAATGAGAGAAAGATGCAAGAGGAGAGAGAGAGAGACAGACACTTTTTACTTTTTACATCCTTTATTTGCACAAGTCAGAGAGAGATAGAGAGAGGGAGAGAGAGAGGGGAGACAGAGAGAGGGAGAGAGGGGGGGTGAGAGAGAGAGAATGAGAGATTGAAAGAGAGAGAGATAAAGAGAGGGAGACAGAGAGATTGAGAGAGAGAGATTTTGAAAGAGAGATAGAGAGAGGGAGACAGAGAGAGAGAGAGAGAGAGAGACAGAGACAGAGACAGAGAGAGAGAGACAGAGAGAGAGAGAGATTGAAAGAGAGAGGGAGAGAGAGACAGAGACTTTTTTTACTTTTTACATCCTTTATTTGTACAGGTCAGAGAGAGAAAGAGAGAGAGAGAGAGAGAGAGAGAGAGAGAGAGAGAGAGAGAGAGAGAGAGAGAGAGGGAGACAGAGAGAGAGAGAGAGAGAAGGGAGTGAGAGAGATAATTATATATTTAAAGAATATATAAATAGATTATACAAGATTTAAAATATATAATATATAGCGATAGACTCACAGATTGAAAGAGAAAGAGATAGAGAGAGGGAGACAGAGAGATTGAGAGAGAGACAGAGACCTTTTTTACTTCTTACATCCTTTATTTGCACAAGTCAAAGAAAAAGAGAGATTGAGAGAGAGAGAGAGAGAGAGAGAGAGAGAGAGAGAGAGAGAGAGAGAGAGAGAGAGAGAGACGAGGAGAGAGGAGAGAGGAGAGAGCGAGAGACGATTGACAGTCGCTCTATTTCGATCGGGTCTACGATATGAGCAGAGCTCTTTAGCGCGCAGCGCTAGAGCCTAGAGAGAGAGAGAGAGAGAGAGAGAGAGAGAGAGAGAGAGATTGATGACTCTAGAAGAAGGCCCTGATCACCTGCTCTGTAACACTGACGTGATATCAGTATTATTAGACAAACGCACTGAGACTCACACACTGACAGCTACAGTGCACACACACCTGATCACATTAACATACAGTAAACACATCATACAGTGTGTGTGTGTGTGTGTGTGTGTGTGTGTGTGTGTGTGTGTGTGTGTGCGTGTGTGGGATCAGATGAACCTTCATCAACGACGCGTACAAAATCAGTCACAAAGTCGGTCATTAACTCAAGAACCTGTAATCATGGATGTTTTGAGATTTTAAGAAATATTAAGACAATCTGTAGTTTAAAAAAACTTTTACAAGGTGGGAAAAAGTGAAGCACAAGAAGACAAATAAAGACAGAAAAGCATCATGAAGGGGGGGTCAGGATTCATTTGTTATCTGAGAATGTATTATTCATCAAATATAATCGCAAATCGCAAATCATTTGAACGCAGTCGAATACAGCAAGTATTTCCTATTATAAATTAGAAAATGTAAGATACAATGGTACCGCGCTTATCGACCGGCTCGGACATCGACCTTTTCGCTTAGCGAACAGTTTTCCGACCGGAATTTGCGCCCACTGAGCCCCGCTAATCGACCTCGACCCACGTAGCGCGAGGAGAAGGATCTTCCCAGTCTCGTCTCAGCCTTCGTGTAGAGAGCATCTATCGTAAATTACACTTCGGTTTGTGAACAATATTAGTAATATTTAGTGGTCAATATAACGATTTAGTGTGTGTATATTGCATATACAATACTTTGTTTAAAGTAAAGTCTCCTGGCAGTGAGAGCTCATCCTCCTCCAACTAACACCACCACTCAGCCTCCTCCCGCCCACTCCATCAAGCCGTCACCGCGACTTAACCAGTAAGTACAGTACAGTACAATAATTTTTTTTGTAAAGTTTTTAATTGATACTTTTTACTGTATTATATACAATATTATTTATGTACCTGTATTATTTTTATGTATTATTTAGTATTAATACTGATAAAAACCCGCTCTTCGACCTTTTAGCAATTCGACCGGTTTTAAGGAACGGATTAAGGTCGATAAGCGAGGTACCACTATATATTATTTTTAATAATTTTTCATTTTTAAGTCTAGATTTATTAATATGGGGAGAAAAACAAATGCTAAATAATTAGCAAAATTATCTGACAATATTATCAAACGAGACCGTTTCACATTGCTTGACATTAGTCTCACTCACTCTCTCATTCGTTTTCTACCGCTTATCCGTAACTTCTCGGGTCACGGGGAGCCTGTGCCTATCTCAGGCGTCATCGGGCATCGAGGCAGGATACACCCTGGACGGAGTGCCAACCCATCATAGGGCACACACACACACTCTCATTCACTCACACACTACGGACAATTTCCCAGAGATGCCAATCAACCTACCATGCATGTCTTTGGACCGGGGGGAGGAAACCGGAGTACCCGGAGGAAACCCCCGAGGCACGGGGAGAACATGCAAACTCCACACACACGAGGCGGAGGCAGGAATCGAACCCCCGACCCTGGAGGTGTGAGGCGAACGTGCTAACCGCTAAGCCAACGTGTCCCCCCGTGTAAGTATTTCCTATTATAAGATTAAAAATGTAATTATATTAATTTTTAAAAGTCTAGATTTATTAACATGGTGAGAAACAAACGCTAAATAATTAGCAAAATTATCTGACGATATTATCAAACGCGACCGTTTCATGCTTGACATTAGTCTTATAAATAACACAAGATAGTCCCAATAAACACAAGATATCTCCACTCTTGTAGACGCGACTCGACATACAGTGTTCGATCCAAATACCCTGAGCTAAAAAATCATCATCGAGTATTCGTTATTCGCAAAATTCTGTTAAACGCGTGAGACGGCCGCTGATATTCGATTAAAAAAAAAAAAAAAAACGTACATGCTTTTTATTACAATGGCATGTGTGAGGCAGAAGTCAAAAGTAAGCTGAAGAGAGATGAACCAAAAAAAAAAAAAAAAAAAAAAAAAAGAGAGAACAAGCAGGGCTTTCCGATGGCTGGGGATCAGCTATTAGCCGAAAGAGAGAAAAATCGGGGCCTCCGAAACATTAATCAAACTCTTCACCTAGTGGGCAACCATATGGTGGAACAGCATGTGCATCGTGCAAACTTGCTGATCGCCAGTAACAGTGTGCAATTAATTCCGCTGGCTGCATCCGGCACAGGCCTACCAGTGTAGAGCCCAGGGAAAGAGTGGTGGGGAAAGAGAAAGAGAAAGAAAAAACTGCTGCTCTTCTCTTTCCTTCCCAAAAAAACAAGAGGGATCAAATTCAGAGTGATGAACGAGGGGAAGAATCGGGTCCTCCGTCCGTAGACTCGAGAGAGAACGGCTTCACTTCACGTGGATGGAGAGATGAGCGGAGGAAAGGAAAGAATAGAGAGACGACTTATCGCTCGTCCGATCGTTTTACGTTAACGTTAGTGACCGACCCATAAAAAAAAAAAACATTATTAGCAAAGTCTAAATCACAACCGTGATCACGAATCGGTTTGTTGTTGTGGTGGTGGTGGTGGGCGGGGCTTCGTTTTCCCTGCAGCATTCCTGATCCGTGTTTTTCCTTACGCTCTTGTTCTCTTTCTTCGTTCGGTGTCGACCCTCTCGGCCGGTTACCGTTCCGTCTTCACTTGTGTCGGAAAGTTCTGTTTTTCTTGTTCGGCAAAATTAGCATCTCTTTCATGCTCTTAATGAAGTGGAGGCTCCTTAACACATAACATAGAATATTTCAGTAGAGGAAATGAGATCCTGTTAGCTATTCCCCAGGTCCTTCGCCTCTCTCCGGCCCATACCAATATCTGAAATGACTTTGGGGATGTTTGCTTCATTAGAATACACCCCGCCTCCAAAGACTTATTGTTCATTTTCGACCACGCATTATGACCCTGGTGGGACGCTGTTAATGAGAGGAACTCTGTGTATCTCAACTTCCTGGCTGGACAGCTCTGCATTTCCTTGCTTTTTTTGCTTATGTCCAGAAGGCTAGTGCTGAATAATGAAGTGCATTCATCACAGGAACCGCAACACTACCGTGTGGTCTCAAACACCAACACCACCACCACCACCACCACCACATCACACACACACACATACCTATAAATGACAAAAGTAATGTGCGTGGAAAAAACCCCACATATTTACATGCATATATATATACACACACAGTCTTTTACAAATTAACCTAGAGCCAAATCATCGTGACGGTGAGGACGTTCTGTCGCCCTGCACCCCACATGGCAATTGTCTTTATGGCTGCTACCGGGTTCAGTCATCAGTGGATTTATGATCATTTGAGTCTGTCGGCTCTTGTGCTCAGCTGGGACCTAATGAAGTGCTATTCAGACAACCTTGCCTGTGAGCTTGGTTCTTCAGATCGGGTGCTGGTGAACTGTTTTATGTTGCTGAGGGCTTGTGAAGGCACCAAAGTGCTTGCTCTAGTTAAAGCCTTCCCTGGTCTGTCCAAATCAGTGCTACTCTATTAGCCAAACATCATCATTCCATATTCCTCTCTCATCAGGAAGCCACTTCTGAAAGAGTCACATCGTAATCGATGCCCAGGGTGGTCAGGGTGAAAGAGGGGATTGTTTTGTGTGTGTGTGTCTGTGTGTGTCTGTGTGTGTGTGTGTGTGTGTGTGTGTGTGTGTGTCTGTGTCTGTGTGTGTCTGTGTGTGTGTGGGAGAGTGTCTGTGTGTGTGTGTGTGTGTGTGTGTGTGTGTGTGTGTGTGTGTGTGTGTGTGTGTGTGTGTGTGTGTGGGAGAGTGTGTGTGTGTGTGTGTCTGTGTGTGTGGGGGTGTGTATGTGTCTGTCTGTCTCGATGCTTGAGATCACACAGCATTGTTGTCACACAACATATTCATGTTCATCTCTATAGACAGACAGACCGACAGATAGATGGATAGATAGATGGATATATGGATAGATGGATGGATGAACAGATGGATGAATGAACAGATGAACAGATGCATGGACGGATACTCGATTTGTGTTAAGCGATACACAGACCCCCAGAAGCCGTTTCATTTACAAATGGGTCTCGATTATAGCCCCTGACCCTTAGGATCACCCCAGGTCATACACAAGCCCCTCAATTACTCTGACCCTCTACCACTGTCCCCTCCCTCCCTCCCTCTCTCCCTCCCCAATGTTGGCCTAGTGTTTTTTTTTTCAGACAGTGAGAAAGTGAGAGCGAACGGTAACCGTCATTAATCAATATGTTGGGCTTTATTTGTGATAATTCATCATGACATAATATTAATAGGTGCCTATGCCCTTCAGAGGTGAGCCTCATGCAAATGCAGAGGGGGAAGCAATTAACTTTCGAGAGACACACGGATGATTATAAATGACAAGGATATGTCAATTACTGCAGCCAATAAAGGGAGACAGAGGCTGCGAGGGCAATCTATCCACTTTACAGCTCCTCTTCAGCCCATAGACTCTACATATACAGTGGAAGCGCTGCTCTAAAAAGAGAACATCGCTGTAGCCCAGATGAAGAGGCTGCTTTAAGACTGCTGATGGATTCGAATGCTCTGCTTCCAGCGGTGATGGTTTCAACATGCCCCAGACTGACCCCAGACCTGCTGTATTAAGTCGAATCCATTTCTTAGTTCTTTGAAGATATTATAAAATTCCTCTGTTATAACGTGGTGTAAAACCCACCGTGTGAGTGAATTCTATAGCAGACGCTGCGACGATGAAAAGATGACTTGATGAAAAGACTACGATTAAAAAAAACCGCCGTGTCGTCGTTCGGGACGGTCTGAGCTTTAGTAGGATATGGGGAAGTTCTCTCTATAATAGTAGCGACATTACACCTACAGAACATATATAGTTCAAAGCGAGGGAAAGGATTTGAAGCCGTTCCTTCGTGGGTAAAAGACGACATTCTTCAGATGCCCCCTTTTCCACCGAGGCAGTTCGAGTGCAGGTTCGGAGCCTAATTTAGAACCAGTTCTTTCTTTCGACTGCCAAAGCACCGGCTCTGAACCAGGAAAAGTGGTTCTTAAGTAGCACCAAAACGTTGCTGGTCTAGATTTAAGAACCTCTTGCATCAGGAGCTGTGGGCGGGGCTACTGTTAGTGCATTTGATAATGTACCTTAAGTATACTAATGTTTAATACACTTTTACTTTACCGCAATATGATACATTATCAGCACACATGATAGTAGGTAGCTACATGCTAAGGCTAAACTTTTTTCTGTGTTAATGATAAAATAACGTTATGTACTTTCTCGATCACAACCTCCGTTTATACAGATTACACGGAGCCGCACGTACACGTCGGATTCGCCGCGTTTGGATGTTAACGTAGGTTCACAAAGCCATGAGCATTAATAATAAAGCAACATCCGCCATTGTTGATGATGTGTTTGTCGCTGCTGCGCTAACATTACTGTGCTGGGACACGTGACACGTATACAGTGACGTCACACTCGGCTCTGTGACGGGTCTCTAACCGACGGAAAGGCAAACCGGTTCTTAGAAGGTTCGCCAGTGGAACCAACTTTGAACCAACACCAGCGCTAGCTCTGAACCAGCACCCAGGTTTTAAATAAAAAAAATTCAGTATTCTGACACTGAAAGAAATCTGCTGTCTTCGGTCACAAGGGCAATAAATCGGGCCATTGGGGAGCACGACAGATTACACTTCTGGACATGGTAGAGTGTTAATATTCATTCATTCATTCATTCATTCATTCATTCATTCGTTATCCGAACTTCTCGGGTCACGGGGAGCCTGTGCCTATCTCAGGCCTCATCGGGCATCGAGGCAGGATACACCCTGGACGGAGTGCCAACCCATCACAGGGCACACACACTCTCATTCACTCACACACTCACACACTACGGACAATTTTCCAGAGATGCCAATCAACCTACCATGCATGTCTTTGGACCGGGGGAGGAAACCGGAGTACCCGGAGGAAACCCCCGAGGCACGGGGAGAACATGCAAACTCCACACGCACGAGGCGGAGGTGGGAATCGACCCCCCAACCGTGGAGGTGTGAGGCGAACGTACTAACCACTAAGCCACCGTGCCCCGAGTGTTAACATAAGACAGAGAAATAATACAGTGCAGAAAACAAGGTGTAAAGGCAGGTCAGTGCACAGACTCTCTCTCCAGAGAACATGGTCATGAACGTACCAAAAATAAGGAAGATAAATCACACAATCGGCTCATCATCACTCTATGCAATTTATTCGAAAAGACATATGCAGGACTACGGCACCGAATAAACGCGGACTATCCGTCATGGCCATGTCTGTCGGTGAATTCATATACTGTAAGCAGACAGACACCTCGAGCCAAAGCCTCAGCAAGGAAGACAAGAAGTGAGGACAAATTAGCCTGTTTTATTTCATGCCAGGATGGAGAGCTGAGAGAGAGAAGGAGACTCTCTCCTACCAGGCTGACATCACTGACATATGGGGAGAAGCACAAGGAAGGAAATAACTAACTTGAAATGAAATAAGTCTATCAGTGTAGCCGGAGAAAGACACAGGAATCGGGTCAGAGGTTTTGTTTACTCTATAAAATCTTCACGTGCTCCCGGAGAAAATCTTTCCCATTCGGAGCTCTTTTTTCTTTTAGCTTTATTAAGATGCAGAGTTCGGATGAGATTCAGATTACACGTCGAGCGAGCGAAAGCGTCGATGCTCCGTCCTTGCCTCTGCAGTGCAGCTGAACACGAAGGGTCTGATTCCAAGCCTCAGCACAGAAAGCACCGTCCTGGCTAGCAGCCCTCTAATTTCCCAGCACTAAACAATCAACAACCACCAGGGGACCTGTACAGCACATTACAAGTTAAGCCCTCATTTTGTCGCCAGGGCACAGGGAGATAAAAAATAAAACGGAAAGGTGGAAAAATCTGAAACTTTCACTCGGCTTTGACCTGTGGCTGTACCCGAGGAGCACCGAGGGAGCCCAGAGGTGTCAGAAGTATTTGGGTGGGTTTTCCTAGGAGCGAGTGTGGTTATTGTGTCTGAGGTCTGCTGGGGACGGGAGAGCAATATTGCTTTAATGTGCGTGTTAGTGGAGAGGGGAATGGATAGATTAAGACAGAGTCCCAGACCAGCAGGAGCACTGCTCCCTGAGCACAGCTCTGTTAAGCTGCACTACATTTAAGAACCAGCATGTGTTGGTGTGTGTGTGTGTGTGTGTTTTAAAGCAGTCACTAACAGTAGTTACCACAACCAACTCTGCAAGTGAGCAAAACTTTCACATTTAAATACAAGTCAATGTACAAATTTGTGGTCAATTAATGTGTACAAGGACGAGTTGAAAAAACAATTACAACAAAATTCCTTTACACAGATTCAAGCGATGGTTAGCACGTTCGCCTCACACCTCCAGGGTCGGGGGTTCGATTCCCGCCTCCGCATCGTGTGTGTGGAGTTTGCATGTTCTCCCTGTGCCTCGGGGGTTTCCTCCGGGTACTCCGGTTTCCTCCCCCGGTCCAAAGACATGCATGGTAGGTTGATTGGCATCTCTGGAAAATTGTCCTGAGTGTGTGAGTGTGTGAGTGAATGAGAGTGTGTGTGCCCTGTGATGGGTTGGCACTCCGTGCAGGGTGTATCCTGCCTCGATGGCCGATGAGGCCTGAGATAGGCACAGGCTCCCCGTGACCCGAGAAGTTCGGATAAGCGGTAGAAGATGAATGAATGAAAGAAAGATTCAAGCTAAGGCATCATGAAGTCAATAGAAATGCAAATGTATTCTGTGCAAGCTCATGTTTACGGTTTACATACGCAGTGACGACGTGTATACAGGGTGCGTTAAAACACCTGTGATTAACGACACCGTGTCATACAGCGGCACCGAACGACTCGTTTAAACCGTTTGCCGTGAATTATTTTAACAAACACGCTGCCGTCCCGGATGTACCGGAAGATGCGATAAATACAAGCTGAGAAATTGAGGCAACGTTATTTTATTATTTTTATTTTTTTACGCATAGCTACTTTACTCACATCGAAAGGCTTTTGTTCCATTTTAGCAAAATTCTCTAATCTCACTGCAAAACTGTTTAAAACCGCTCAATTTGGGCAATAAATCATTAGCATAACGCTTCCGAGAAGACGCTGATGAAGTAGGACGGCTTTAGAGATGATGTGATGCTGTGAGATTCATCGTTATCCAGTTTAATTTTGTTTGTGATCTACATACAATACAAAGGTTCTACATTTTGGGGAAACTACATCCTATAATTTCTATGAACTCATCCACAATAACGTTCTCAACCTGCTGTGATCAGTGATGCGAACGTTCAGATTACTGTGAGCTGATTTTGTATTTATTTTTAAGGGGGGATTAGTTGTGGATCTGGTCTCGTTATTCTTTTGTAAAGACGAATAGTCTGAGACTCGTTTAATAAAAGCACAAAAACAAAGAGGGCCATGTATTTTTTATAGGGTGTTTTTTTTTCATTGTTTGTTGCGTTAAATCTTACCCATATACAATAGTGCTATTCTCTGATTGGCTGTTGTGTAGCCTCTTTTTTTGATTGGCTGATAAGTGTCAGGTGTCGTGGAAACGAAACCCCCCTGGAATTTGGTGAACGCCCGTGCTTTGATTCCTGCCCAGTTCCATAGAGACGGCGATGCGGACTGATACGTTTTGGTCGCTGCGGCTTATTAAATATATGATAAATAGTCAAAAGGTTTTTCTGCGTGAGAAATACGATGTGTGGTGAGAGAGTGGGAGAAATGTGTGACACTTGACAGCCCTGCAGTCACCTGTTAACCTGCGAGAAGCCGTGTTTGAATGTAGTGCTGGATAAGTGTGGAATAATACGTATAATAATTATAAACAATAATAAACATGTGTATATGTGGTTATATTTGTTCGTTCTTCTGAGAGCTTAGACATTTTACACAGTAACAGACGTCGAGACACAGTGTAGGTCCTGCCAGGTCACAGGGAACATGCACACTCCATTGAGGATGAAGAACAAGACCAGGTCTTCCAGCTGAAACTCATCGTCAGTGTACAACAGCCTCCTATTATGGTTTATACTGATCCTATGGACCCAACTGTTGAAAAATAAAAATAAAAACGCTTTCCCAGGATGCCAGACAAAGAGAGAAACTCTCTCGGAGGCTTTGTACATACCCACGGGCACTCAGACGAGGCACGTGATTGGTTCCCGGCACGAGATCCGAGCTGATTGGCTGCGCATCATCGCATCCTCTCCCAGCTTCTTCCCTTGTCGTACTGTATCTCGCCGCTCTCGTTCACGCCGTCGACCGTGTCTCGCGTATCGTGTTCGAGATTAACTTTTCGTTAAGCCCTTACGATGCCTCCTAAGCGCCGTGCCCCTGCGAAAGATTCCTCTAGTGAGCCCAAGAGGAAGAGGAAGATGATGACCATCAGTGAAAAGGTCAAACTTACTGTAGGGCCAATTCTACTTCACGGATTTTCACCTATCGCGAGGGGTTCTAGTCCCCGTTAACCGCCATAAACGAGGGGTTACTGTATATGTATGCAGTTTTTACTGGAAGTTTATAATGTTGTTAATGTGTGTGTGTGTGTGTGTGTGTGTGTGTGTGTGTGCTGATGTGTTTCTTATTGTAAAGCACTTCGGATAATTCTGTTGTTGTCATTTAAATGTGCTACATAAAATAAAAAAAAAACTCAAGGAACCCCATACAGGTGTGACATGAGCCAGAACACAAAGGAGTTGCCATGGAACAGTTGGCCTATGATTACAGTATATATGTTCCAAAATTGCCCTGGTGTATCCATCTATTGAGATCCAATTTTAGCAAAAGATGCAGATTTCAGCATTCAGTGAGGGCCAATTGAACAAGAACTGGAAGTAAAATGGTGCTGCTCGGTCCCATATGGCAACCGAGGGGTGTGCATGCTTCAGACGCATCGTCACATAAATCATCGTGCAACAAAATACAAAACAAAATACCACCAATGGTGAGCGAAATACACAAGGAGAAAAAGACTGGAGCGGTGGAATCGGCTCTCGCCTTACAGACACGACGAGACGAGACTGAAGAGCCAGGACTGAGAAGATCTACTGTTCGATAAGAGGCACTAGTGGCCTTCAGAACAAAAACAAGTCTAAGTTGAGTGTAAAGTGTTATGTCATTCACACAACTAACTGCGTAGCTCTACATGTACAGTGATACCTCGAGATACGGGTGCATTGTCATACGGATTTTTTGACATACGAGTTGTGATTCGACCAAATTTTTGCCTTGAGATACGAACAAATTTTTGAGATGCGAGCATCCGAGCCGAAGCCGAAACAAAGATCCCCGACGACCACGTGTGGGATACAAACATCCGAGCCGACGCCGCCGAAACAAAGACTCACAATAACAGTTAAGTTAAAAGAATTTCAGTTAAATTCATTAATTTTAGTGAAGTTTAGTTCAGTTCCATTTAAGTGTAAAGTAGCATTAATGCCCCTTTTCCACCGAGGCAGTTTGAGTGCAGGTTCGGAGCCTAATTTAGAACCAGTTCATTCTGTTTCGACCGCCAAAGCACCGGCTCTGAACCAGGAAAAGTGGTTCTTATGTAGCACCAAATCGTTGCTGGCCTAGACTTATGAACCGCTTGCGTCAGGAGCTGTGGGCGGGGCTGTGGGCGGGGCTTCTGTACCTTAAGTATACTAATGTTTAATGCAGTTTTACTTTACCGCTATATGATACATTATCAGCACACATGATAGTAGTTAGCTACATGCTAAGGCTAACATTTTTCTGTGTTAATGATAAAATAACATTATGTACTTTCTCCATGAGCATTAACAGTAAAGCGACATCCGGCATTGTTGATGTGTTTGTCGCTGCTGCACTAACGTCGCTGTGTAACGTGACACGTATACAGTGACGTCACACTCGGCTCTGTGACGCTCTCTAGCCGGTGGAAAGGCAAACCGGTTCTTAGAAGGTTCGCCAGTGGAACCAACTTTGAACCAGCACCAGCACGAGCTCTGAACCAGCACCCGGTTCTTTTTGGTGGAAAGGGGCAAGTGCAAGTGAAGGCGTAATTCCTCCTAACTCCTCCGCCTGTTTACTCCTCCCTCAACCTCCGTGCGCATCTGCCGTCAGCTCGAGTCGTCTGATCTCCGAGGTAAATAATCCGCAAACTTTAACCTCACAACTATGTATTATAAATATCGTTAGGTTACAAATTCCACGATGCTAAATCGATTAGCTATAATTAAAAATTGATGGTTTACTGTTAGGGGGTTATATATTTTATCTAATTATATTTTAATTATTCTTATACTGTACGAGGGCGATAATTCTATGACACCTGCCAAAGATTACGAACTAATTGAACAATAATCGATCGATTAATTTATTATCAATGAACAAAACGTCATATTTCGAACAGTTTTGGTTCCATTTCATGTTGACAGCCTGACAGAAAGCTTCAGTACATCAACAATCTGACTTTAATGTGTTTTTACAGTTTATGATGGTCAGGGTATCGGTGGGTCTGGAGTCTATACCGGGAAACCGTGGACCGGTCAGCGCTGATTGGTTTACACTATCGTATATTATTGTATCGTCTGTATTATACATGCACTTCCTGTAGAACTGTGTACAGTAGATGAAGATGGTTCTTACTTCAGTGTTGTTTTATGTAGCATCCTGGTCCTGAAGGATTGTTGTTTCATTTCACTATGTACTATATATATAGAGAGAGAGAGTTGAAATGACAATAAAAGCTTCTTGACTTGACTTCATAAAAGACGCATCGACTGATTAGTCACGATCCTACGGCTTCATGACAGTTTTATTGAGCGGTGTTAATTTAAGCTGTCCCGATTCCCCGTCTCATTGACGGCTCTCACGCTCGAACATAAGAGCGGTAGCTTCCTCTAATCTCCGTCGTGACAACAGCTATGGAGTCCTATGGGTCATATTTTGCCGTAAAACAAGTGAGATTATTGCTGATATGACGTTTCGGTCAGTTGTTATTTATACCGTTGACAAAATTTAAAATGCTGTATTTTTCACAATTCTGGAACAAATTAAAAACCTTTTTGTGTTGTGACGACGCGAACGTCTAGTGTTTTATACAAAACTCTCTCTTTTAAGGAACACCTATGTGGGGATAATGTGGGATTAATAATCCATAAAAATGTACTGCAGTATATCTTCTGTTATCTGGAAATGATTAATTATTCATTTATTCATTCATTTTCTACCGCTTATCCAAACTACCTCGGCGTCATCGGGCATCGAGGCAGGATACACCCTGGACGGAGTGCCAACCCATCACAGGGCACACACACTCTCATTCACTCACACACACACACACACACACACACACACACACACACACACACACACACTACGGACAATTTTCCAGAGATGCCAATCAACCTACCATGCATGTCTTTGGACCGGGGGAGGAAACCGGAGTACCCGGAGGAAACCCCCGAGGCACGGGGAGAACATGCAAACTTCACACACACTGGAGCAGTGAGGGTTAAGGGCAGGGATCGGTTCTAGGGTTTCAATCTTTAGGGGTTTTTAGCCCTCAGTGAGAATTTAAAACAAGAAGAGTTTTATATTATATGACTATATAGTAAGCCAAAAGTTAAGGTATTATATAAAATAGCGAAAGTGGACACCAAAATTTTATGCATGATGTAATGATGCCAGTCTCGAATCAGATCAGTTCATGTACAGTATGTTTACATTCTCTACGAACAGTGTGTCCGATGAATGCAGTCACTAATAAACTAATATTCACAAAGACAAAATCAATAAATGTTATTTTTATTTAGTATTGAATGGAATGTTTGCATTGATATTTTGTTTGTGCTACAACTCTGGTAATAAGAATCGTGACATTTCACTGCTTTTGGTTGCCGTCTTTCCGCCGTTTAACGTTATAGATAAACGTCTCCGGCTCTGACTGACCTGTGCTTCTCCGTTCAGATAAAGCGTATAGCTGATGACATACTTTCAAAAGACTACAACGCATACGCGTAAAAGCAAAGTTTAAACAAATAAATAAATAAATCGCTCTTGGATCAAACTGATAAATAATTTTCTTTCCCATCGACGACACGTCCTTCATTTTAACGTCATTTTTATTGTTTATTTATGAAAGTAAAAATTATACTTTTAGTTTTATAGTGGCGGAGATCACAGATAGGGGGCGCCGGAGACACCCTAAAAAAGGCCTAGAACCACCCCTGTTTAAGGGCCTTGCGCAAGGGCCCAACACTCAGAGCCTTAACCACTTGACCTACCACTGTGCTGATGTGATGTCTGTTCACAACCCTCAGGAAAGCAATGTCTTGTCCTCAAAATATCAAGATATGATAGGAATTTGTTTAACAACAGGCTAATGTATACAGAGCCGAGTCACTTTCTCTCTCAGTTATAGGGAACGGAGAGCGAAGCCCGACCGAGCGGTTTAAGCCGTGCCCCGAGTGCAGCAAGAGAAAAGTTAAACACGGTCACTTATCTCATTACGACGGCACGTCTGTCTGCCTCCATGTTAATGCACATTTTAAACATTACAAGGTTGATCTTTTCTCTACCCACTCGCTCTGTAAACCTCAGCGGATCAGCAGGGTTCGCTCTAATTGGTTCCAAAGCACATGCTAATAACACAACACCACTTTAGCTGCACCGGCCATGTTAATTTTCCTCTTGATTGGAAATAGGATTCTGCGGGAAAAAAAAAAAACAATGAATAAATGCTAACACGAGGCTAGGTGGGCAATTAGCATGATTACAAAGTGCCTCCTTAGCATTTTTGACAGCAAAAAAGGCAAACATGCTCAGAATCCAGGGGAAAAAGTTATTCTGGTCAACAGATATGAGCCTTGATCAGAAATGTGTTCCCTCCAAGACTACTAAACATCTCTCGGGGGGTCAGAAACCAAGCAGGAGTTAAGCAGAATTTTACAGGCAATAAAGAAAAGTAAATCACACACACACACACACACATCATAATATCTATCTATCTATCTATCTATCTAACACTAGTGTATCTTCCTTACTCGTCCCTCTCACACAAATTACAAAAGTGTACTGCGTATCACAATAATTGTGCTCCGAACGCTGCCGTCTTTTCATTCAGTAACCTATTAATTTAGCAGCATTACATAAAACTGCATCTGTTCATCAGCCCATTAAGCAATTAATCGTTGAAATTGTCTCACGTTGTTAGTGGTTAGTAAAATGTCTCCTGGAAAAAAACGTGTGCATTCGGTTCCACGTGTAGGACAAACGCGTCTATACGAGACAGTAACATTGTGTTGGAGTGTGTTGTGTTGTGGTGTTGAGGTGCTGTGAGGTGTGGTATTGTGTGGTGTGGAGTAGAGTTGTGTTGCGTTGCGGTGTTGTGTATTGTGTGGTGTTGTGGTGTGCTGTTTTTTGTAGTGTGCTGTGAGGTGTTGCGTTACGTTACGATGTGATGCAGTGTTGCGCTGTGTATTGCGTGTTGCATTGTCGTATTGTGTTGTGTGTTGCATTGCGGTGTTAAGCTGTGTGGTGTTGTGTGTTGCATTGCGGTGTTAAGCTGTGTGGTGTTGTGTGTTGCATTGCGGTGTTAAGCTGTGTGGTGTTGTGTGTTGCATTGTGGTATTGTGTTGTGTGTTGCATTGCAATGTTGTATTGTGTATTGGTGCTGTTGCGTTGTGTTGTGTTTGTTGTGTGGTGTTTTGCGTTGCATTGTGTTTTGTGGTGTTGTTGCTTTGCATTGCGTTGCAGTGTTGTTTATTTTGTGGTGTTGTTGTGTTGTTTATTTTGTGGTGTTGTTTATTTTGTGGTGGTGTTGTGTTTTGCATTGTTGGATTGTGTATCGTTGCATTGCATTTTGGGTTGTGTATTGTGCGGTGTTGGTTGTGTATTGTGCGGTGTTGGTTGTGTATTTTTGGGTTGTGTATTGTGCGGTGTTGGTTGTGTATTTTTGGGTTGTGTATTGTGCGGTGTGGCATTGGGTTGTGTTGTGTTGCATTGTGTGGTGTTGTGTTGCGTTGCATTGTGTTGCATTGTGTTGCGTTGCATTGTGTGGTGTTGCGTTGCGTTGCATTGTGTGGTGTTGCGTTGCGTTGCGTTGCGTTGCATTGTGTGGTGTTGCGTTGCGTTGCATTGTGTGGTGTTGCGTTGCGTTGCATTGTGTGGTGTTGCGTTGCGTTGCATTGTGTGGTGTTGCGTTGCATTGTGTGGTGTTGCGTTGCATTGTGTGGTGTTGCGTTGCATTGTGTGGTGTTGCGTTGCATTGTGTGGTGTTGTGTTGCGTTGCATTGTGTGGTGTTGTGTTGCGTTGCATTGTGTGGTGTTGTGTTGCGTTGCATTGTGTGGTGTTGTGTTGCGTTGCATTGTGTGGTGTTGCGTTGCATTGTGTGGTGTGGTGTTGCGTTGCATTGTGTGGTGTGGTGTTGCGTTGCATTGTGTGGTGTGGTGTTGCGTTGCATTGTGTGGTGTGGTGTTGCGTTGCATTGTGTGGTGTGGTGTTGCGTTGCATTGTGTGGTGTGGTGTTGCGTTGCATTGCATTGTGTGGTGTGGTGTTGCGTTGCATTGTGTGGTGTGGTGTTGCGTTGCATTGTGTGGTGTGGTGTGGTGTTGCGTTGCATTGTGTGGTGTGGTGTGGTGTTGCGTTGCATTGTGTGGTGTGGTGTTGCGTTGCATTGTGTGGTGTGGTGTTGCGTTGCATTGTGTGGTGTGGTGTTGCGTTGCATTGTGTGGTGTGGTGTTGCGTTGCATTGTGTGGTGTGGTGTTGCGTTGCATTGTGTGGTGTGGTGTTGCGTTGCATTGTGTGGTGTGGTGTTGCGTTGCATTGTGTGGTGTGGTGTTGCGTTGCATTGTGTGGTGTGGTGTTGCGTTGCGTGGTGTGGTGTTGCGTTGCATTGTGTGGTGTGGTGTTGCGTTGCATTGTGTGGTGTGGTGTGGTGTTGCGCTGCATTGTGTGGTGTGGTGTGGTGTGGTGTTGCGTTGCATTGTGTGGTGATAAGTGACTTAATCTTAAAGAGTGTTTGGTTAAATTGACATCACTACTTATTTATTCTCTGTAAATAAAACTACAGCTCGTTGTTTATGGACATAACTCTGTATAAACTGTATAAAAGTCAACGCTGGATCACAGACACCATTACATCATGACTTCAGTTTAATGTCGTCCGGCTTCATGATGTCGTGTCGTGTGCACATCTAAAGCTAAAATGAGGATGTACTAATGAGATCATAAAGAGGTGCTTCATCAAGTGCTATTCTGAATAATAATGAGGCTGGCAGCCATCTTGTTAAACAAAACTAAATTTGCAGTGATTAATGTGATAATTACGCTCGTATCCATACATGCAGTAATACATTATACTAAACTCCTGTGATGTGTTTGTTACAATCTTCTCATTCGTATTAGTGTATTTCTGTTTGTGTTAAATTGTCACTCGCTTTTATGAGTGTGTGTCACATGAAAAAAAAATGCTTTCACCTTCTCCTGTGTTAAAAAAGTGCTTTTCCTTTCTAGATTTTCTGTGGTGGTCTGGTCTTCTGTTAATGGTGTACAAAAGAAAGATTTGGCAACCTCGGAGGCACGGACTCCACACCAGAAATCTGCAGACTCCCAATGATGTGCTTAGAAAATCTACTGAAGGAGTTGACAACCTGACTCTGAATATGCAGAGCCGAATATTGATGGAACTGAATGCGGCACTATATGAAGGGAGCGTGATGTCATCATCAAGCACATAGACGCCTTATAACCACCACGAGCTGCTGTCAATCACCACCATGCCTACTTGTATGTGAGCACAGGGACGAGCAGACCTCCTACTAACAGAACGGCCTTTATATCGATAAAGGAGCCACTCTCTGGGGTCCCACTCTCTGGGGTCCCACTCTCTGGGGTCCCACTCTCTGGGGTCCCACTCTCTGGGGTCCCACTCTCTGGGGTCCCACTCTCTGGGGTCCCACTCTCTGGGGTCCCACTCTACAAACTCTACAGGCTCACATTTGTGTATAACGTGTTATTGATAACCTGTGAGGCCCTATAGAAGCTCATTAAAATCTAAATCCTTCTTCTAAATAAGTGATAATTCTGTGAAGCCGCTTTCTTTGAACTTTGTGTCTGCCTAAACTTCATGAGTCAGAGCAGCAATGCTGATGTGGGATTAATACATCGCTGCATCCCCGAGTGTCAGGATTAGTCCAGCTCGACCTGTGGAAAACCCTAAAAACACCGCTAACTCTCGTCTAACTAACTGTATCTAAAAATGTAAGAGTCTCTATTCTTAATCAGCTCAAAAGGAGTGTGTCTGCCAAATGAACTCTCGGTACTGACAGATGTTCTCAGGAAATACGCCAAGATTTTAGAGTGTTCAAAACTCATCGATGTTGTATAAAGTACTAGAAAGCGAAAAAGACTTCGGTAGACGTGAAAGTCGCCTTTTAGAATATTACTCAAGTAAAAGTCTTAAAGTATCTGATATTTACTGTACTTAAGTATCAACAGTCATTTTCTGATATTTAATGTACTTAAGTATTTGAAGTAAAAGTAAAAAGTCAAATTTCAGGGATTTCAGTAGGCATAAGAGACGCTTCATCCGGTAGGAAGAATCTTTCATTCCAATGTACAGACACATTTCTTGCAAATACGGCCAAGGGTGTATAACGTTATCTTCTTCACCCTGTTCACCACTATCACTATAGGGGTGATCGTCTACACCGGGGTGGCGAACCCACGGACCCGAGCCGCATGCGGCACTTTGACCAGGTTTCACGCGGCACTTACGTTCATATCAAAGTTTGTATTTGTGTCTTTTTATTGTGCGTGTTCGCTTCGCTTGAGTTCAATACGGTATTTCCGTCAAACACGCATGTGAGTGGGATGAAAATACCTCAAAGTTTCCCAGTACGAGCAAAATCATTTGAGTAAACGATTTGAGTCAAGTTCAGTCTCAAAATGGCTGGGAAAAAAAGGTGATGATCATGTGTGCCCATGTGTATGACGCGGCTCTTTGCGGTAACACAGTAAAAAAAAAACGTGGCTCTTTGTCTCTGACCGGTTGGCCACCCCTGGTCTACGATAACGGGAGGTCCTCCAGTAGGTGCTTCCACGGCGGTTTCAGTTGTGCTTTTGGCAACATTACGCTGAAATAGAGCGTGCGGAGCTGCGTAACGCAATCTAGGGGCAGTGATTCGCCTATGGGGTCAGAATTGTTTAGTTATTCTGAATAAATACACTATGATCCACAAATAAATATAAAGAGTTTCACAAATATTTTTACAAATTTCACAAAAAGAAATGAAATTCACAAAGAAATAAAATGGGATTTGCAAATAAAAAAATATTTATAAATTGTATTTATTTGCGAATTGCTTCCTGCTCATTTGTGGATCGCGTTCTGTGCATTTGTGGATTTGAAACATTTCTAACGTCAAGACGTGCACAAGAATCCACAA
Organism: Tachysurus fulvidraco; assembly: GCF_022655615.1. Lineage (NCBI taxonomy): Eukaryota > Metazoa > Chordata > Actinopteri > Siluriformes > Bagridae > Tachysurus > Tachysurus fulvidraco. The sequence goes on from NC_062527.1 coordinate 2,641,234, forward strand.
ATAGGTGACTCCGCCCACCGTCTACTCCAGCCAATCGGACAACGGTCTCGTGGCGCTGACCAATCGTGGCACGGTCTACCTCAAACCAATCACGTTCTGATTTACTCGCACTATCACAGTGTAATATGTACTGCAAAATACGATTAAAAAAAACATTTGTCGCAGATTCGAGCCCAATCTGGTAACCCTGTATGGATTGTAGCCAGCACTAAGGGTTAGTTCAATTCTGCTTTCTTTGGTAACGATTTCAGCATCATCAATGGGTCGAGGGGTAGTGTGAAGAGCGAGTAAATCAGAACGTGATTGGCTGGAGTAGATGGTGTGCAAATGCACAGAACGCGATTCGCAAATGAGCAGGAAGCAATTCGCAAATAAATACAATTTATAAATATTTTTTTTATTTGCAAATCCCATTTTATTTATTTGTGAATTTCATTTCTTTTTGTGAAATTTGTAAAAATATTTGTGAAACTCTTTATATTTATTTGTGGATCATAGTGTATTTATTCAGAATAACGAAACAATTCTGACCCCATATTCGCCGAACCTCCCTTATTGCAGTCGCAGACATTTCTTCCGATTTTATTTTGTAGTAACGAGTAACGAAGACGCTTAGTGGAAATATAACGGAGTAAAAGTTTACATTTTATCTAGGAAATGTAGTGGAGTAAAAGTGAAAGTTGACCTAAATTTAAATGGCGAAGTAAAGTACAGATACGTGACATTTCTACTCAAGTACGGTAACGAAGTATTTGTACTCCGTTACATCACAACACTGAAACTCACTGATATAATTCTAGAATGATTTCTGCAGTAATAAACTGAATTCATCTCTTAGGTGACTGGATTTAAAATGCCACTGATTCCAGAGCTCCAACTTTCCCTGTCTCTTCTACAAGAAGGAGAGTTTCTGTATTTTACTACTTGTCTGCGAGTCGTGGCCCGATGTGAAAGTAGTAACTTAAAAAATCATCAGGTACAAAATCATAGAGGGTTTTCAAAAGTATAAACATAATCATGTCTGTCTATTTCCTCCTGATGTCTTTCACTTAACCACATAAACAGCTCATATTGAGGATCTGGCAACCCTGAGTATAATCTCCAATCATCTGGCAACCGACTAGCTGCTAAAGTCGGGTCTGAGGCCTCTGAAGTGTACGTGACAGCTTGGGTCTGAACAGGCTGAATGAGTGGCAGTGTTTATACAGAGTTAAGCTTTTCTCTGATTAGTAAGCGCGTGCGCGCGTGTGCGTGTGTGTGTGTGTGTGTGTGTGTGTGTGACTAGTAAGCACATTTGAATGAATAATACAGTGAAATGTAGAGAACTATAAAGACCTAAGGAACCTGGCTCTACTCTAAAAATAAACTATTATGTCTTTCCACTAATCAGCAATGCTTAATTTGTAGAAATCAGCAGATCAACCCCCCCCCCCCCACACACACACACACACACACAGAATCAGCATTATGACACCACACAAGAAACCCAAAACAACCACAGATGCAAAATATCTATGTGATGATGCTGTCTAAGGGCTCGCAGCCAGCACATGCCATCATATGCATTACAGTATACAACCATAATGCTTAGGCAAAGTGACTAGTCAGCTTTAACGTGCATTTGCTTACAGATACAATTTGGCACGTATTATTTATTCGCAGGACTCGCGACATTTTACGACTAAGCACAAAACATCCTTCAAGTGATTCCGGCTGACGTCCGAGTATTACTTAGCTAAGTACGAGAATTAAGTATTACAGCACAGAACCTGTTATGACTTTATGTTCAGGAGACTTTCCATTTAAAAATAAATAAATAAATAAAGCTAAATCTTTAAAGCATTGGGAAAAGACATGAAAAATGCGACCGTTTTAATCGTCCGTATCTTCCTTCGTTTTTGTTCTTCGGTGATTGTTATTATTATACGAGTCTGCTGTAGCGTACGAGGACTTCTGTAGCCTCGCGGTCGCAGCCGCTCCGACGTTACTGCGCTCATTACTCATGCTGGAATACCAGAGATACGGAAATTCAAAATCAGATCCTGCTTTTTAATCAGAAAATGAGAATCTTAGCATAATCGGCTCTATTTCTGACATTTTTATCCAGTCATTCTTCAAAATGATAGCAGGCGTGACAAATTTTTTTGGAATAATTGTAATAACTGAAGGATTTGTGCGCGCGTGTGTGTGTGTGTGTGTACCATTTACTAAAACATGGCTTGATTCAGGCTGTCAGAGTTGAGGAATTATACAGCATCAAGGAGTGTCTTTGTTCAATTAGATATTTCAAGCACTTTAAAGTGCTTTAGATTCCCCTGTAATCTATCGACATCCTGTAATTAATCAACTAATTCGTAGTCTCGGGATGGCTGTAATTACAGCACCGGTAATAGCTTATTCTTTACGCTCCAGCTCCCACATTTCATTTGTTTATTTTCCCACAGTCATAAATCTAAGGGAGCATCAGGAGTGCCACAATATTAGTGCAATAATCAGAGTTAATTATCAGATGGCCATTCTGCTCTTCTCACACTAATAAACGCACGGAGCTGCCTCGGCACAGCCTCGGCGCAGCCTCGGCACAGCCTCGGCACAGCCTCGGCACAGCCTCGGCACAGCCTGCTTCGTCCGTGCGGCCTGGCGAAGTCTGGTATGAGTAACTAATAGATTAAAGTAACTCGATATAACCAGAAAGAATAAATATATTTAATAATATGGACAATTTATTATTCTCTCAACCTTTTTTTTTTTTTATTTGATTTAGAATAATTAAAAATCACTTTTGTAACTTTCTTATCATTTAGAAATTGAAGTGAATTTCATTCTGAGATACAGATACAGTGCTGCATTTACACACTCACCCACTCCTCTAGGATCCGGTTAACTGCTTTACTGCTGCGAGCGCTGTTCCGGCAGGCTAAGATCACATGGGCACCATGAAGGGCAAACGACCTCGCTGTCTCAAAACCTGCAAAGAGTGTGTGTGTGTGTGTGTGTGTGTGTGTGTGTGTGTGTGTGTGTGAGTGTGAGTGTGTGTGAGAGAGAGAGATAGTGTGTGAGTGTGTTGTGAGTGTGTGTGTGAGAGTGTGTGTGTGAGAGAATGTGTGTGAGAGAATGTGTGTGTGTGTGTGTGTGTGTGTGTGTGTGAGAGAGAGAGAGTGTGTGTGTCAGTGTGTGTGTGTTAGTGTGTGTGAGAGTGAGTGGGAGTGTGTGTGTGTGTGTGTGTGTGTGTGAGAGAGAGTGAGTGTGTGTAATGTGTGTGTGTTTGTGTGGGAGTGTGTGTGTGTGTGTGTGTGTGTGAGTGAGTGAGTGAGTGAGTGAGTGTGTGTGTGTGTGTGTGAGAGAGAGAGAGAGAGAGAGAGAGAGAGAGAGAGAGAGAGAGAGAGAGGGAGTGTGTATGTGTGTGAGAGAGAGTGAGTGTGTGTGTGTTTGTGTGTGAGTGTGTGTGTGTGTGTGTGTGTGTGTGAGAGAGAGAGAGAGAGAGAGGAGTTAAAATGAATCTGCTCTTTCATATAATTCTTCAAAAATCATCATCAATGCCCTTTCACTTTATTTGGGCCTGAACAGAGAAAAGGGGGAAAAAAAGGTTCCGACTTTCTCTACATCACGTCCAGCTTCACACCATCCACCTCCATCCACCTCCATCCGCTGATGAAAATGACTGACGGTGCTAAAGTCTGAAGTAGGACCTCGGGCACTTGGCTAGAGCTCCTGTCACTTTTTACTGAGACGCTGGACATAAGCACAGGTAGATTCTACAAGGATCAGAGTGATGAGATGTAATAATAATAATAATAATAATACAACAGAGCGGTGCTGTACAGGAGGGACACACACACACACTCACCTGACACACACACACTCACCTGACACACACACCTGACACACACACCTGACACACAACACCGACATACTTTAAGAAAAATGCATCACATGGTGGGATACGAGCAGTAAACAGATGACTGGTGAGTCGATACGTGTAGAAAGTCGTGTGAAAAGGTTAGAACGCGTCACTAAAATGCCGAACTAATTACCCCACCATAAAGGGGACGATCATATTAACATCTAACGTACCAAAAAACAAAAAGGTTATTTAAGGAGAGCCCGGGGCTATTGTTTGGGTTGTTTTGCTGACCCGCCGTTTTACATTGTCCCTCTGATTACACAAAGTGTGTTTAAAGTTTTTCTGAAGCTGGCATCAGCACTTTAGGAGGCACAATGGGCATCAGATTTAGAGGTCTTAAGAGCTGGAAATAGACAGAGTTGGAGACGGAGGCCAAGAGTGGAGAGAAGTGTGACGCTAATGAAGTTAAATAGAAAGTGGTTTGGAATAAAGAAAAGGCCCTCATGCAGCACACATGTGGTCGCTGCTTGCTCGGATCCTGAACACTGTGAAATAACCCTTTAAACACGTCACTTGTAAAACATATTACACTGTCATGGCCGAGAAAAGAGCTGACAGGCCAGTAGAGCTCACACAGTGACCCACTGCTGAGTCTCTCTCTCTCGCTCTCTCTCTCTCTCGGGCTCAGGCTCTCGGGCTTAGGCTCTCGGGCGCTCTCTATCGCTCTCGGGCTCTCTGTCTCTCTGTCTCTCTCTCTCTCACTCTCGGGCCCTCGGTCTCTCTCTCTCTCGCTCTCGGGCCCTCGGCCTCTCTCTCTCTCTTGCTCTCGGGCCCTCGGCCTCTCTCTCTCTTGCTCTCGGGCCCTCAGCCTCTCTCTCTCTTGCTCTCGGGCCCTCGGCCTCTCTCTCTCTTGCTCTCGGGCCCTCGGCGCCTCTCTCTCTCTCTCTCTCTCTCTCTCTCTCTGTGTTTCTCTCTGTCTCTCTCTCTCTCTCTGCCCGTCTCTCTCTCTCTCTCTCTGCCTGTCTCTCTCTCTCTCTCTGCCCGTCTCTCTCTCTCTCTCTCTGCCCGTCTCTCTCTCTCTCTCTCTGCCCGTCTCTCTCTCTCTCTCTCTCTGCCCGTCTCTCTCTCTCTCTCTCTCTCTCTGCCCGTCTCTCTCTCTCTCTCTCTCTCTGCCCATCTCTCTCTGCCAGTCTCTCTCTCTCTCTGCCTGTCTCTCTCTCTCTCTCTCTCTCTCTGCCCGTCTCTCTCTCTCTCTCTGCCCGTCTCTCTCTCTCTCTCTCTCTGCCTGTCTCTTGCTCTCTCTCTGCCCGTCTCTCTCTCTCTCTCTCTCTCTCTCTCTGCCCGTCTCTCTCTGCCAGTCTCTCTCTCTCTCTGCCCATCTCTCTCTCTCTCTCTCTCTCTCTCTGCCCGTCTCTCTCTCTCTCTCTCTGCCCGTCTCTCTCTCTCTCTCTCTGCCCGTCTCTCTCTGCCTGTCCCTCTCTGTCTCTGTGTCTCTCCTACAGAGAGCATCTCTGGATACGACACCTGACAACTGCAATCCGTTATGAACGACGTCTCTTAAAAACTTTTCTCAGTTCACACACCAATCAGATATTTATACATTAAGTTCCCACGTGTGCTTCGTTCCTTTGACATTAACTGCTTCATCAGATTCTTCAGTGTTTTTTGTTTTTTTTTGCGTGTCATCGACACTACACCGCTCGGTCGATAAGCTGACGTCACACCTCCGTAAGCTAAGCGAGGCTGACTGTCAGTCCCCGAGATTCCACACGACGGACCGTCTGAGCGATAGGTGAATTAAAACCAACTTTAATTCGATTAAGTTTTAATCTGATTTTCATTAAAAGGCAAACCAGACGCCCTAATTGTGAGACGAGCGCTAAAGAGTAATATCCATTAAAACTCAAAATTGGAGATGAATAAGAGCTCCTCTCTGACAAGTGAAGCATGGAATTAAATTATATGACACCTTATTAGGAGTAATGGAGAGAACAATGTGCATCCCCGTGAAGAGGTCTGATCTTAGAAAATAAAATACCAAAAATCTGAAAAATGCTTTCGTTACCAATAAATGATCATAAATAAATAAATGAATGAATGAATAAATAAATAATCATAAATTGTAATAGACAAAATGGAAAAAAGTCATAATGGGAAACAAATTAGAACGTGTTTAACAACAGACGCAACCCGGTGGCTGTTGTTTAAAGAAAAACGACGATCCTCGTCGACGTCCGTTTCCGTACGAGAGAAATACAGGGAACTGAGAAACCTGCAGATCGGAGGACAGAAAACTCGATCGTGTTGTTTCCTGGCAGCCAATCAGCCCTGTCCACATGGTCCACAAGCCCAGATGTGGATTATCACCCAGATGCAAGACAGGAGTCTGTATATCAGACGATGGTGGATTAAAAGCAGTAAAACGAGTGACGATTCAAAGCAGCTATTCACTACTAATTGCTTTTTTTGACATTAAGGGAGATTTGTACAGTACAAGTGGAACGAGGACGGACTTTGAGATGAAGACGTGGAGACGATAAAGGGAGGAGATGTTTCAGAGACTGGCCCGAGGGTCAGATTCTGGCTTTAACTGCTGTGTCTGTTCCAGGCCGTATCCTGGTCTGTAGTGGGAGCGCCGGTTATAGACGAACACACCAACAAAAATAATGTTTTGCTGATGCACACAATCCAAGGTTCGCTTTCTATTTCTTCTGTTCAGTGAACGACTCGAGAAACGAGATGCGACACTTTTTATATAATACAGGGTTTAAAAAAACGTGTCGGATTTAACGTGCAAATGAATGCGGACTTATTTTGGGGACAAAACATCGTACGAGGGGGGGGGGGGCACGGTGGCTTAGTGGTTAGAACGTTTGCCTCACACCTCCAGGGTTCATTTTCTACCGCTTATCCGAACTACCTCGGGTCACGGGGAGCCTGTGCCTATCTCAGGCGTCATCGTGGCATCGAGGCAGGATACACCCTGGACGGAGTGCCGACCCATCACAAGGCACACACACACTCTCATTCACTCACACACACACACACTACGGACAATTTTCCAGAGATGCCAATCAACCTACCATGCATGTCTTTGGACCGGGGGAGGAAACCGGAGTACGCGGAGGAAACCCCCGAGGCACAGGGAGAACATGCAAACTCCACACACACGAGGCGGAGGCGGGAATCGAACCCCCGACCCTGGAGGTGTGAGGCGAACGTCCTAACCACTGTTTTTCAGCTTGATTTATATAATTCATCATGACATTCGGATGATTTACAGAAACCTGCTATAGGATAAAAGAAAGAAACTCCACTTAAAGCACGGAATCAGTCGTATCTGTGGTACGTAAATGATCTTTAACCTGTTTAACTCTTCTGACCCACTGCTTCACATCACAGAACATATTTACTTGTTTGTCTGTCTTCCTAGTAACCTACAAAAAAAGTCAAATAGCTCTTTAATCTTTAAGAACTTGTTAAATTCTTTTTTTCTTTACACGACATAGATATATAGATGATATTTAACGACTTAACATAACAGACCTCTGTACTTTAAAGTGCACGGTTATACTTTTTTTTTGGGGGGGGGGGGGTTTCTTTGAATTTTAGTTAGAAAATTATTTTGAATTTCTTATTTAAAAAAGAACAAACCCTTTCCCTCGCTGACAGAGAAACAAACACACCGGATGTTTGAATTTATACACTGTGCTGCTGATGGGGTCTTGATGATGAGGGCAGTGGTGGCGCAACTGGTTAAGGCTCTGGGTTGTTGATCGGGGTTCAAGGCCCAGCCAAGCTGCCACTGTTGGGTCCTTGAGCAAGGCCCTCAACCCTCCCTGCTCCAGGGGCGCTGTATCATAGCTGCCCCTGCACTCTGACCCCAACCTCATCAGTTAGGGTATATGAAGAAAAGAATTCCACTGTGCTGTAATGTATATGTGGCGATAATAAAGGCTTCTATGCCCTATTCTAGGCTTCTATTAGGTGTTCCTAATAAAGTGGACAGTGAGGATCGAGTTCTACAAAGAACTATTAATTGTTCCCCGGACAAACGACTGAAAAAAACACTCAAGGGGTCTAAGATTTGACCTTTATCTTAAAGTTAAAGTTAAAGTTATGCCTACTGCCTTTTTTTTTTTTTTACATGATGCTACCTGGGACACTTGAGGTAGCGACGCTATAAAATGCTGAATTATAAGATTTGTTGTTTTTTTTTTTTAGAGCAGCAGGTGTTTGATATATATTTTGGGGTTAAAGTGGAATGTCTGGTGCAACAGAACCTCCAATGACAAGCTCCAATTCCCTCCATTAATAACACCGTACTTCCATTCGGATCAGGAAGACATTGTCACACCCCAAAGTAAAATGTATGGAATATATCTACCAGAGTGTGTGTGTGTGTGTGTGTGTGGTGGGGGGGTGTTCCACCTGAGCAGCCTCATGCTGTTCTATTACCTCCACCTCCCTGCTCCTCCCTCCCCCCCCGACTGCCTCGTACAACCTCTCCTGCGTCACCTCCTACACTCCAGCCTTGACCCCGGCGGCTACATCCAAATCCCACCGCAATTTTTCATCGTGCCCTCCGCTCTCGCCGGTCAGCGAATCCCCAACAGCATCCTCTCACACCAGTCCGCTCTGTCACATCACACTGGGTCTGAATTTAAACACTGCCTTTTTTATTTACTGTCATCAGCACACACACACACACACACACACACACACACACACACACACACACACACACAGAAAAAAGACAGAGAAACACCGTCACAAGTTGAATTGTTCCAGATGAGGTAAAAGCTTTAAAAAGAACCAGAACTGTACGTGTTCTAAGCCCTCGCTATCGTCTATTCGTCCGCCTCACACTCCTGATCGTCACCGAGACATTATTCACCGGTTGTAGTTTTCTTCCTGCTCTCAGAATTTATATCCAAGGTCAGTAAAAGTTCAATCATTCGACTAACCGGCCGTATCTAGTATTTTGTGAAATAGCCGATAAACCGATTCGTCAAAATAAATAAATAAATAAATAAATAAAATGGGGTGGGGACATTATTAAAAGCCTCAAATTCCATTTTATCAGTCAATAAAAAGTTCACAAAATGAAGCAGAAATGGAAGTGAAAAAAAAAAAAAAAAAAAGAGCAGCTGGGGTTAAAAAGAAAAAAAAGAAAAGAAATAAAAGCAAACAAATCGTGAAAGTAGAGAGAACACGATGCGTCTTCTCCGACTCAGACCCTGAATCCCTGAGCATCAGTTCCTATCTATCTATGTACATATCCTACAGTCTCTTTTATATAAACAAATGCTATTTTCTTCATTTATTTAAAACACTTTCTCACAAAAAATCTAAAAATTCTTTTTGAAAAAAAAAAATATATATATTTTTTTTAAATCAGGGAATAAAAAGATTTTCAGTTCCAATAAATAAACAAACAAACAAATAAATAAATATTTCATATCCATTTCAAATTTAATTGTATGTATTTATTTATTTTGTTCTGAAATTTTAGCCACGATCTTTTTTTTTTTGTCCGGCAGAAGCGTCCCGTCGGCGATCCCGCCTATCAGAGGCCGTCTCTAAATAATACGGTGCTAATCTCGTACCATAGCTGTAAACGTTTTCCGGAGTTACTACCGCATTTGTTCTCTAAACGCACTGTATAAAAACATCTATAGTCACAGACAACGTAGAAATATAAGAAATGTGTAAAGATTTATTTGACCGAATATCAGCTTTGTTCTGATTCTTACGTCGAATAAATAAATAAATAAATAAATAAATCGAAGCCTTTCGAATTTTTCTCCATCACTTTGCGAGTCGCTAAGGCAGAAGACAGAGACATATATCTAATCTAAAAAAAAAAAACCATCCTAAAATCTGCACCGAACCGGTCGTAAAAATCAGATCGTCTCAAAGCACATTTTGAGCCATGGATTATTAGGGATGATAAAATTTTGGGTTGTGAGCCATGAAACATACAGATTGTCCAACAAGAGGCAGATCACGAGGCAGCGGAGGCAGGACCGTAACAGGTCTGAATGTTAATATTCATTTTTAACGTTCTTTTTTTTTTAAGCACGTAAATAAACTATGATCATTTATATGTAGAAGAAAGAAAAATCATATACGAGAAGTGAAAAATTAAAACTTTTTCTCTATTTTTTTTTTAGTAATGTTTTAAATCATATCAATAATATAAGAGAAAGAACAGATTTTTTTTAGTGACCCGATCGAGGAACATACGATCTATGATCTACCGGATAAAATCTGGTGATCTGTACGTCGGCATCTACACGGTTATAAGAGCACGAGACACACGACGTCCATCGGTGTGAGAGACTTGCGTGAGACACTCGCACCGGGACACTGTACAGATCTAGGGACAGACGGCGATACGTCCGACGTCCAGAAATAACACCGTGCTGTATAACTGTCCCCTGTCACCTCCACAAAATAAATAAATAGATAGATAGATAAATAAGAATAAACAAGAAATGTCCTACAGAGCGCACGAAGATGCACCGAGATGGAAAAATAAAGTTACTTCTTGTACATTTAAATAACATTACCAAAACGTCCGGGTTCGGTACCGTCTGACTTAATACCGACAGAATTAAAGAAAGTGCCTTAGTTACTAATGGGAATGAATGGGAGACATCAGCTCGGGTCAGAAGTACTGTAAGATCAATGCAGAGGTACAGGTGTGGAGCAATGTGTGTGTGTGTGTGTGTGTGTGTGTGTGTGTGTGTGAGATAATTCTTTTACCACTATTAACTGTGTTCGAGAGTAAAGTTTAAGAAAAGAGAGAGAGAGAGCCTCATAATGAGAAGAGTAATGGACTAATGGGATGCAGTGAACAGTGGTCTAATCAGGTAGAGGATGGAAATCCACCATGCCTTCTAACCACAATTACCATATCACGTGGCTTATTACGGGGAAATTATATTGGCTCTCAAATGCGTGAGATAACCGGGTGTCTGATCTACATTCTCAATGCGCTAAAAAAGCACCACAGTCGGAAGCGGCGGAATAAATAAATAAGGGAACAGAATTAAATAAATTATTCAAACAAATTCGAACATCCTGGAGTTTGACCACATAAAAGAGAAACTACGGCATATATTTAGTGACATCATGAGACCGAATAAATAGAACAGGCCACGTTTTAATCCTTACCGACAATTTAAGTAGAATTAGCGCAGGGAGATCGATTTAAAAGAAAATACAGTGTTAGTCGTTTATTTATGGGACTTCTTATCAAAGTCTAAAATTACAGGTCGTTGTCATGGCCGTATTAATAGCAAAGAAAGAGTGGGGTTTTGTCCGATCAGACGGTAAATTAAATTAATTAATTAAAACTAGTGTTACTAGTAGAGCCGATTGAGACGTCTGAACATCTGTGAACTCCTGCTTTCATTTACTGACTGTATATTCAATATAAAATTGGACAATAAAGATCTATGTTTTGTTATCATTGTTATTCATTATTATTATAATTGTTGTTGAAGTAAATGCATAAAAGCTGATGGTCCGGTGATTATTTTAAACCTAATATGAAAACAATACATCACTGACTTTCCTCAAACTGCATCTTTGTTCCTAAGCTTCAGATTCAGCAAGTGTTCTTCCACTGCCCTCTAGCGTTCAGAGAGAAAAACACACTGAAAAGAAACCGTTATTATCTTACCATTGGATTAGATTAATAAAAATGTTCGAAAAGTTTTAATAATTAAAAAAAATGTGCAGCAAATAAATAAAAAAATTAAAAAATAAAAACACGTTTTCACAAAACACTTTATAATTTTTGGTCTAAAGAAATCAATCTAAATTTCATTACAGAGCTCAGGGAAATAAAAGGTGACATTTTGCATGTTCCCAGACTTTTATTTCAACTGAGCGTTAACGTTAATATCGTTTATATTATCGAATTGTTGTACAATTTAAAATGTGTTTTTCTGTCTCGAGCGATCACGTGCGATTTAAAGATTATGGAAAACACTGAGATTACGTAGAACGTGAGCGCAGAATCGGCTTAAAACGCATCTTGAATTTTTTTTTTATTCTATTTTTGTCAATAGACAATTTTCAGTATTCGGCGTATAAAGGACATGTAGAGCAGCTCAAAGGTAAAGGTGTGTGAGCTGCATTTCACACACACACACAAGTTCGTAAAGTTTGAGATTGATTTCATCCCCGTGTTCACCTCTGACTGACGTGACTGTGGTTTAAAACCATTCTCGATGCACTGACCGTCAGTGTGTTTGTCTTAGTGTATTACGTTTCAAGACGAGCATTAATGCAGCTTAGAGCCACGTTATTCTTTAGACGACAAATTCAGCCACGCTGTTAAACACTGATACTGGTGTGCAGTATTTAGGGAGGAGTAGGTGGAGTTTGTACCTATTGTTCACGAGGTAATGCAGTTAGTGTTGAAGCTCTGGAATAAACACACAGGCAGAGACACAGCTGCGATACACAGGACTACAGTGACACCCTCTGTACATTATGTATATTACTTCACCTTTTTCTACTGTTCCTATATGCAAAAGATGCATATACTGTAGGAACTAGAGGTCTTCTCGGGTCTAAAGAAATCGACCCGACCCGAAGTGACCTGGATCACTTTTTACCCGAACCCGACGTGCATAATTTTTTTTTTAAGAAAGACCCGACCCGAGACAAACCTGAAAAAATTAGACCCGAGTCCGACCTGATGGCAAGTTTTTTTTAACCGGACTGGACCCGGACGTTGCGTAACTATCACTCTATCTACAGAGTGGATTCAAAATTGATTGACAGGTCTGTTTTAACGTAAATTAGCTTACCGCCAGCCGCACGTCACCAGCCACATGTCGCAAGCGTTCTTGGCAAACAGAGGAGAGGTTGGAAAAGGCCTCGAGTCGATGCGCACACACACGAGATACAGTAGATCGGGTCTTCTCGGGTCCGTTCGGTAAAAACACATTCATTTTAAAGTACCCGAGACCCGATGCAGCTATTATTATACCCGACCCGTGTCCGAGGTACACGTGAAACTTTTAGACCCGAACCCGCTCGGGTCTCGGGTCTGACCTCGGGTTTTCGGATCTAAGTGGACCTGTGAAGACCTCTAATTGGAACACTGGTATTGAGAATATATTCAGTTCCCCAAAACAGTTAATGAATGCATCGAAATAATCATCCATTAAAAAAAAAAAACATGAAAAAACAGAATAATATTATTTTAAAAATCGAATGCATATATCGTGGGAGATGAACAGCATAATTAGTGTAATATAGATATATTATACACTTAAGTACAACACTCACCGATACCAGAATTGCCCCCTGTAATGATTATGACCTTGTCAGAAAGATCGTGACCCTGGAGGATCTCCAGCGCTGCAGTATTGCCATCATAGCGCTTAGGCTTCACCTGCACGTCCTCTACGGTGAAGGCCTGCCGAGGATCAAAGTACGTCTTCCTCTTATTGATGTGGCTGAAAAATGAGAAAGGAAAAAAATGCTAAACTTCACGGCATCGATTTAAAACGGTTCCCAGGTGATACTGTTATAAGAAGGGCTAAGAAACATCAGATCAGAGTGTATATGTGTCTCAGGATATTTAAGCAAGATGCAAGAACTCACTCAACATAAAATATCTGCCCCTTGTCATCCATCTCCTGCTCCCACCCATAAGGAAGATCTGTAAAAAAATAAATAATTTGTGTTACAGGAAAATATAGAATTTATATTCATACATGAAATACGACTGCAGTCTGTTATGTTTAAATTTTGACCTGTAAAGTCACAGAATTTTCCTCAAACCACAGAGAAGCAGTGACAAATGTTTATGTAATTAACCTGAATCTATGCCTTAAGGTTCTCCAGCCCAGAAATTATAGCTATAATCCGAACTACAACACAGGTATGATTATAATCTATTCTTGTTCCTTATATACATAGCATCTTGTCAGTATTTGTTCGTGGATGTACCGCAATTGGCTGCAATCGTCCGAGAGAAGATTGTGACACAGTGTGCAACTAAGCTACACATAATAAAGACTGTGATACAATGAGACATAACACAAAACCAGCGCCAATAGATAAGATGTAATGCAATCGGTTTATGATGTAGATCAGCCGGAACGAGACGGCTCATTATTCATCACACGTAAATCAGGTTGTTTTTTTGTTTTTTTTAAACTCCCCCACCAGAGAAACTTAAACCATGTCCTTGGCTTTGGACATGAAGGTAAACTGACTAGAGTGAGCAGATATTATACAAAGTAATGAACCGAATACTGTAATTATCATATCGTACCTCCAGTATTACTTTACATCAAGCCATAATGTCATCGGCCCTGTATATAATTACAGGGAAAGGGCTTAAACGTTATAGCTAACATTTACTGCTAGAATAGGGAGCTTAATAAAAACAGATACCTCCTTATACATTAGATTTACTACCTGGAAATGAACAGAACTGTGTGATTATGTAATTGATTAACTGTGTGATTCTATAATTGATTATAAAGCCATGAATCCACACAACAAGGCAGTTAAAGTTCTGGGTGTCTAAACGTGAAGGCTGGAGATTGAAGCCAACATCATGCTGGTGTGATCACAAATCCTCTAACATTATTATTATTATTATTATTATTATTATTATTATTATTATTATTATTATTATTATTAGTTATAGAGGTGATTATGTAGACAGGTGTATAGCGTATAGGTGTATAGCGTATAGGTGTATAGCGTATAGGTGTATAGCGTATAGTATATAGGTGTATAGGTGTGTAGTGTATATAATATAGTTGTGTAGCATATAGGTGTATAACATATAGCGTATAGGCATATAGCGTATAGGCGTATAGCATATAGGTGTATAGCATATAGGTGTATAGGTGTGTAGTGTATATAATATAGTTGTGTAGCATATAGGTGTATAGCATATAGCGTATAGGCGTATAGCATATAGGCGTATAGCATATAGGTGTATAGCATATAGGTGTATAGCATACAGCATATAGGTGTATAGGTGTGTAGCATATGGGTGTATAGGTGTATAGTGTATAGCATATACGTGTATAGCATATAGGTGTATAGCATGTAGCATATAGGTGTATAGCATATAGGTGTATAGCATATAGGTGTATAGCATGTAGCATATAGGTGTATAGCATATAGGTGTATAGGTGTGTAGTGTATAGGTGTATAGCATATAGCATATAGGTGTATAGCGTATAGGTGTATAGCATATAGGTGTATAGCATATAGCATATAGGTGTATAGGTGTGTAGTGTATAGGTGTATAGCATATAGCATATAGGTGTATAGCGTATAGGTGTATAGCATATAGGTGTATAGCATATAGCATATAGGTGTATAGGTGTGTAGCGTATAGGTGTATAGTATATAGCATATAGGTGTATAGCATATAGGTGTATAGCGTATAGTATATAGGTGTGTAGCATATAGGTGTATAGTATAGGTGTTTAGCGTAAAGGTGTGTAGTGTATAGTATATAACATAGGTGTATAATGTATAGTATATAGCATATAGGTGTATAGCGTATAGGGTATAGCGTACAGTATATAGCGTACAGTATATAGGTGTATAGCGTATAGGTGTGTAGCGTATAGGTGTATAGGTGTATAGCATATAGGTGTATAGTGTATAGTATATAGGTGTATAGCATATAGCATATAGGTGTATAGCATATAGGTGTATAGCGTATAGGTGTGTAGGTGTATAGCATATGGGTTTATAGGTGTATAGCATATGGGTGTATAGGTGTGTAGTGTATAGGTGTGTAGCGTATAGGTGTACAAGTGTGTAGCGTATAGGTGTATAGCATATAGGTGTATAGGTGTGTAGGTGTGTAGCGTATAGGTGTGTAGGTGTATAGCATATGGGTGTATAGGTGTATAGCGTATAGGTGTGTAGCATATAGGTGTATAGTGTATAGCATATAGGTGTGTAGGTGTATAGGTGTATAGCGTACAGGTGAATAGCATATAGGTGTATAGGTGTGTAGGTGTATAGCATATGGGTGTATAGGTGTATAGCGTACAGGTGAATAGCATATAGGTGTATAGTATATAGCATATAGGTGTATAGCATATAGGTGTATAGCGTATAGTATATAGGTGTGTAGCGTATAGGGTATAGCGTACAGTATATAGGTGTATAGCGTATAGGTGTGTAGCGTATAGGTGTATAGGTGTATAGCATATAGGTGTATAGTGTATAGTATATAGGTGTATAGCATATAGCATATAGGTATATAGCATATAGGTGTATAGGTGTGTAGCATATAGGTGTGTAGCATATGGGTGTATAGGTGTATAGCATATGGGTGTATAGGTGTATAGCATATGGGTGTATAGCATATAGGTGTATAGGTGTGTAGCAGATAGGTGTATAACATATGGGTGTATAGGTGTATAGCATATGGGTGTATAGCATATAGGTGTATATAGCATATAAGTGTATAGGTGTGTAGCGTATAGGTGTATAGCATATAGGTGTGTAGTGTATACTATATAGGTGTAGATCATATAGCGTATAGGTGTATAGCATATAGGTGTATTGCCTAGGTGTATAGCATATAGGTGTGTAGCGTATAGGTGTGTAGCGTATAGGTGTGTAGCGTATAGGTGTATTGCCTAGGTGTATAGCATATAGGTGTATAGCATATAGGTGTATAGGTGTGTAGCCTATAGGTGTGTAGCGTATAGGTGTGTAGCGTATAGGTGTGTAGGTGTGTAGCGTATAGGTGTGTAGGTGTATAGCATATGGGTTTATAGGTGTATAGCATATGGGTGTATAGGTGTGTAGTGTATAGGTGTGTAGCGTATAGGTGTACAAGTGTGTAGCGTATAGGTGTATAGCATATAGGTGTATAGGTGTGTAGGTGTATAGCATATGGGTGTATAGGTGTATAGCGTATAGGTGTGTAGCATATAGGTGTATAGTGTATAGCATATAGGTGTATAGGTGTGTAGGTGTATAGCATATGGGTGTATAGGTGTATAGCATACAGGTGAATAGCATATAGGTGTATAGTATATAGCATATAGGTGTATAGGTGTATAGCGTACAGGTGAATAGCATATAGGTGTATAGTATATAGCATATAGGTGTATAGCATATAGGTGTATAGCATATAGGTGTATAGCGTATAGGTGTATAGCGTATAGTATATAACATAGGTGTATAATGTATAGTATATAGCATATAGGTGTATAGCATATAGTATATAGGTGTATAGCGTATAGGGTATAGCGTACAGTATATAGGTGTATAGCATATAGGTGTATAGTGTATAGTATATATGTGTATAGCATATAGCATATAGGTGTATAGCATATAGGTGTATAGCATATAGGTGTATAGGTGTGTAGCGTATAGGTGTATAGCATATGGGCGTATAGGTGTATAGCATATAGGTGTATATCGTATAGGTGTATAGTATATAGCATGTAGGTGTACAGCATTTAGGTGTATAGCATATAGGTGTACAGCATATAGGTGAATAGTGTATAGTATATAGGTGTGTAGCGTATAGGTGTGTAGTGTATAGTATAGAGCATATAGGTGTATAGCGTATAGGTGTATAGGTGTGTAGTATATAATATATAGCGTATAGGTGTATAGGTGTGTAGGTGTATAGCATATGGGTGTATAGGTGTATAGCGTACAGGTGAATAGCATATAGGTGTATAGTATATAGGTGTATAGCATATAGGTGTATAGCATATAGGTGTATAGCGTATAGTATATAACATAGGTGTATAATGTATAGTATGTAGCATATAGGTGTATAGCATATAGTATATAGGTGTATAGCGTATAGGGTATAGCGTACAGTATATAGGTGTATAGCATATAGGTGTATAGTGTATAGTATATATGTGTATAGCATATAGCATATAGGTGTATAGCATATAGGTGTATAGCATATAGGTGTATAGGTGTATAGCATATAGGTGTATAGCATATAGGTGTATATCGTATAGGTGTATAGTATATAGCATGTAGGTGTACAGCATTTAGGTGTATAGCATATAGGTGTACAGCATATAGGTGAATAGTGTATAGTATATAGGTGTGTAGCGTATAGGTGTGTAGTGTATAGTATAGAGCATATAGGTGTATAGCGTATAGGTGTATAGCGTATAGTATATAAGTGTATAGCGTATAGGTGTATAGCGTATAGTATATAAGTGTATAGCGTATAGGTGTATAGCGTATAGTATATAAGTGTATAGGTGTTTAGCGTATAGGTGTTTAGCGTATAGTATATAGCAGAAATATAAACCTCCTGCACAGCGTTTCTTCTTCCCAGTTTTAGGATGTTCCCACTGTGTCTTCATCTCGTCATGACTGAGACACACAAACACAGACATTTACACAATATAACTGCAGTTACATTTACATATTATTGTGACTGAACACAACTCACTTAACATAATATAATTGTGACTGAACACAACTCACTTAACATATTATATTATAATTGTGACTGAACACAACTCAACATAATATATTATTATTGTGACTGAACACAACTCAACATAATATATTATTATTGTGACTGAACACAACTCACTTAGCATAATACATTATTATTGTGACTGAACACAACTCACTTAACATATATTATTATTGTGACTGCACACAACTCACTTAACATAATATAACTGTGACTGAACACAACTCACTTAACATAATATATTATAATTGTGACTGAACACAACTCACTTAACATATATTATTATTGTGACTGAACATAATTCACTTAACATGATATGTTATTATTGTTAATGAACACAATTCACTTAACATAATATATTATTGTGACTGAACACAACTCACTTAACGTTGTGACTGAACACACCACTGAACACAACTCACTTAGCATAATATATTATTATTGTGACTGAACACAACTCACTTAGCATAATATATTATAATTGTGACTGAACTTAACATAATATTGTGACTGAACACATCTCACTTAACATAATATATTATTATTGTGACTGAACACATCTCACTTAACATAATATATTATTATTGTGACTGAACACATCTCACTTAACATATTATTGTGACTGAACACAACTCACTTAGCATTGTGACTGAACACACCACTGAACACAACTCACTTAGCATAATATAGTATTATTGTGACTGAACACAACTCACTTAGCATAATATAGTATTATTGTGACTGAACACAACTCACTTAACATTGTGACTGAACACAACTCACTTAACATTGTGACTAAACACAACTCACTTAACATTGTGACTGAACACAACTCACTTAACATTGTGACTGAACACAACTCACTGAACACAACTCACTTAGCATAATAAACCCAGCCGTCCTTTGTGGCTCTCTCCTCCCACCCTGGAGGAAGCTCATCCTCACTGTCAGTATCATCCATTCCTGCGTATTTTAGTGCAGCCATTAAACCGGTTTGTTTAAGTTACTAATAAAAGCTCTGAAATCTAAAAAGCTGTGTTTAATTCGGCTTTTGTACTTCCGCAAACGTCACGTGACGTGACGTGACGTGAGCGCAGTGAATTCTGGGATATGTATGCTGTGCTTTACTCCTCACTTTACAACGCAAAAGTCTCTAAATGAACACCTGCTGTATTTAAAGACCTTCTGTTGAACCTTAAAACAGCAGACAGGCATCTAAAACATTCTTTATTTCAGTGCAGTTCATCTGAGCTCGAGTCTAACTCTGTTTCCATGCTGCATTTAATTCATTCATTCATTCATTCGTCTTCTACCGCTTATCCGAACGTCTCGGGTCACGGGGAGCCTGTGCCTATCTCAGGCGTCATCGGGCATCGAGGCAGGATACACCCTGGACGGAGTGCCAACCCATCACAGGGCACACACACACACACACTACGGACAATTTTCCAGAGATGCCAATCAACCTACCATGCATGTCTTTGGACCGGGGAGGAAACCGGAGTACCTGGAGGAAACCCCCGAGGCACGGGGAGAACATGCAAACTCCACACACACAAGGCGGAGGCGGGAATCGAACCCCCAACCCTGGAGGTGTGAGGCAAACGTCCTAACCACTAATTCACTCTCTGGCATCACTGTGGCTTAACATTGCATCTCCAGGGTTGGGGATTTAACTCCTGCCTTCAATCTGATTATGTGGACTGTGCATGTTCTCCTCCAGGTACTGACTGGCATCTCTGAATTGTCCATATTTCATGTATGTACGTGATCAGGTGCCACCCAGTTCATGTGCCCAGGGCCCTTGGGATGGACTCCGTGTCCCCTGTGACCCTGTGGAGGAGTTGTGTTACAGACCAGATGTTTTCAGGGTACTTATGTAGTACTCGCTTCAACATTCTACAATATGGGGCATGCTCATTCTAATCTCAGATACCAGTTAGAAAAAACAGTAGGCAACATGACATGTAGGACTTTCTCCAGTTATGTAGTTTCCTTTTGCTTAATTGACGACAGATTTTCTGCTCATTATCATCAAAGTGGATCCTAGCAAAAGAATCCGAAATAACTACAGAATCGATCCGAATCACAAATCACATTCTTTTAATTTTTTACTCATACAACAGAGTCAAAAACACCCCACACACTTCAGGATTACTTTATTGCTGTAATTCAGGAGGTCTGTGTGTTACTACACAAATCACTCTAGTGTTAGAAAATAAGACATTTTTATATTTTATTGTATCTGATAAACATAGAAGTTATGACATTGTGTACATTCATGCACTTAAATTCATAACTCAAACTAAAAATATCTCAATTCTCTCAGAACTGATGAAATATTATAATCAGGTTTTTTGTTTTGTTTTTTTAAATCAAGTACATCCTAAGGCCTCAACAGAAATAAATAAATAAATACATACATACATACATACACATAAGACAATAGTTCCTTATAATGTCATATTTTATATGTCACTAATATGAATAACTCTAAGATGTCTAATTCAGAACAAAAATCTATTCTCAAGTGGCCCTTACATTCTCCGACATCTTTGGCCTTTCGTTAATCGACGTTCGTACGCCTTTGTGAAAAAAAAAGCAGAATGTAGAAACACATCCAAGAAGAAGGAGGTCACAGTGGTGTCAGTCTTCATGCATCCAGCATTTTATACCCTGTTCATACCTTGTACTTTTCCTTTGCTCGGTCGCTGAGTATACAGATGTGCTGACAGGAGACGAAGAATCGACTCATGAAATAAACATTCCTACTGTACAGAAGCCGTCATGTGTTGGTGCGACTCTAAGTTACTCACGTTCAAATCCCTGAAATATTCGTTGTAGTCTAGAGCATATCCCACCAGGAATTTATCAGGAACCTCGAAACCGAAGTCTGAAAGAAAAACAAGGAGGAAAATATAAAAACTGCAACACTAAAAAAAAAAGCCAGAGTGATTGGACCGGAATGAATCCGTAGCTGTATATGATCCTGAATCTAAAACGTTGTTGTTTTTTTTTACTCTAGACAATCTAGCTATTCACGATATCGTCAACCCACAACCAAACGAATACATTCCTGTACATAAGCAGTAGCTATTCCTGTGCGCAAACAATACAGCAGTAACAGATCATTCTGACATCACATGGTTGTGAGAGTTGAAGTTAAATTGAGGGTTTAATTACACACATTTGTGCACGTTTGCCTCACAGGGTTGGGGGTTCGATTCCCGCCTCCGCCTTGGGTGTGTGGAGTTTGCATGTTCTCCCCGTGCCTCGGGGGTTTCCTCCGGGTATTCCGGTTTCCTCGCTCGGTCCAAAGACATGCATGGTAGGTTGATTGGCATCTCTGGAAAATTGTCCATAGCGAATGAGAGTGTGTGTGTGCCCTGCGATGGGTTGGCACTCCGTCCAGGGTGTATCCTGCCTCGATGCCCGATGACGCCTGAGATAGGCACAGGCTCCCCGTGACCCGAGGTAGTTCATATATAAGCGGTAAAATGAATGATTTTACTACATCACAACAAAACATTTCTGATCTGCTATTTGAAATGAAATAACACGAACAGCATAATTCTTGAACTTTTCCAATGATGGCCTACATTTTGTGTACCCGTATACAGGTATAATGATATAACTGTGTCTCAGTCACAGACTGTGCTGTCCAGGTGAACTGAATTACTGTAGGGCTCAGCTGTTTGTCTAATAGTGGGTCTGTTTTCCCCCAGGTTAGGGTCATGTTTGCATGTTTTTATAACATTCGGTGGAAACCGTGGGAGGCAAACGTGAACTAATGAGAGAGAATAGGCAAGTTCTTGTTACGCTGAAGAATAAAGGCATTGCCTGCTGAAAGATTGCCCAGAAACTCAAAATACCAGTGAGTACTGTAACATACACCATTAAGAATAACAGGGAAGAACGCTGAACGGAACAGAACTGGAAGACCTCGATCAACAGCAAGATCAGAGGAGCAGTTAATAAGAGACTCCGGCATACATAAGAAAGCTAAGTGCACCAGAAATCACAGCACAGCTTAATGCACTTCGTCAGTGCAGAGGAGACTTCAGGAAGCTGGCATTATAGAGCGTGGAGCTGCAAAGAAACCCCTGCTGAGAGCCCAGAACTTGGTCAAAAGGCTTCTTTGGTCAAACAAAAGAAGTGTTATAGTATGGAGGTGTTCTGTGGGCGCTACGGTTGGTCACGGAGTCACCGAAGAGGGTCACCATAGTATCTTCCAGAGACATGCCATACCATCTGGACTGGAACTAATTGGACAGTCCGTCATACTACAACAGGACAACAATCTGAAACACACATCTAAGCTTTGCCAGAACTATTTAAAGAAAAACTAGCAAGAAGGAAAGTTGAACATCATGACATGGCCCCCATGGTGTAACGTCGTCACTCAGAGTTCCCTCTCCAGCCCACCAGAGGGCACCCCACCCTGCATATTAGGACTTCCAGGTTGCCATGCAGCACTTACGGGTCACTGCTATATAAGCATACTCACACAGTTAGCATGTTGCAAAGTTTTGTTTTCCTGTGAGGCCTAGCCAGGGTCTCTGTGTCCAGGGCCCCTGTGTCCGGGGCCCCTGTGACCGAGGCCTCTGTGTCCGGGGCCCCTGTGTCCGGGGCCCCTGTGACCGGGGCCCCTGTGACCGGGGCCTCTGTGACCGGGGCCTCTGTGAGCGGGGCCTCTGTGAGCGGGGCCTCTGTGAGCGGGGCCTCTGTGAGCGGGGCCGCTGTGTTTTGATTTTGTGGATTTATGAGTTTCTCACTTAGTTTTTGGATTTGTGAGGGAACAAAACAGCTGCTGCTGCAACTTGCACATCAACGTCAGCACGTACACACAACGGCACAGAAGGATTTAAGGGCCTTACTCAAGGGCCCAACAGTGGCAGTGCTGAGTTTGAACCCCTTAACCTCATGGATCGGTAACCCAGAGCCTTAGATGTTGAGTCCTCCCTAATGTGTTCCAGCGTGATGCTGAGCTTAAGAGAGTTTGCATTATTATATTAGTAAGTCAGCTTGTGCGCTCACAAAGATTCACCCTAAGGCAGTATTCAAAATTGACTTCCACATCCAAACTGCATGATCAGGAGGGGGTTTCCCAGCATTTATAGCATAAAAGATATACTGTTGTCTACTATCGTGAACTCTAAATAAGTCATTAAAGGCTAGTTTGGTGGAATGTGAACAGTCTCCAGTCTACTTCAACACCCAATATAAGGACAAGAGCTTATCAGCCTCCAGCCTGCTACTGTAAAAAGCATTGCATAACCACTACAGACACACGGATTTGGTCAAAGTCAGACGTCATGAACAGCAGGATTTATCCTTTCAGTGTCAAAAAATCTTAACAGAAATATCAAACGGGTACTCACAGTCAGGACGATACCCTGAGCTTCTGGGTGTCCTCTTCACAAGAAGGCTAAAAGTGACAGAACAACTGAATTAATACATTTAATCTAAACAAATATGGAGTCGAAATATAATGATACAAAGATACAGAAAATTTATATCATATAGCATTATCATGATCATGTATTGTTTGGTGGTGGTGGTGGTGATGGTGGGGTTTTTCTTCCTCCAGATCCTCACCCACTATCCAGGCAGGGTTGGTGGAGGTAGCACGTGCATCTTGTTGAGAATTTGTGTGTGGGGTTGTGTGTGTGTGTGTGTGTGTGTGTGTGTGTGTGTGTGTGTACTGTGCCTGGATCTGAACTCTACCAGGGCCACCATTTATTCCAAACAACATGATTACTAGTCACTATTACTAGACTCTTTCACCTGGCCACTTTGACCATCTTGGGTTGACATTTATTTAATAACGCCAGCAGAGTTTCCATAGTCTTCCCAGTCTCTATAATATCCTGAAAACCATCCAAAAGAAGTGAAAATAAATAGCTGATATTATTAACAGCTTAACATCACAGTCTTTCCCCGACATCCCACATGTTTTAGACATCTATAAACACCATCGATACTGTGCACGACGTCAAATTATCAGCTGTATTTAACTTGCAAATATTACATACAGTAGAAATGTCATAATGAATCAGTGAAAATCTTTTCTTTTGAAACAAACTAATATTTGAAGAAGTAAAAAAAAAAAAGGACTCACCTCAACCACAAGCACATTCTGATAACATTGTGACAAAAAGAGCAGAAGGAACAGTTTCATAAGCGTTACAAAGTAAAGAGACGATCATCAAAAAATTATTACAAATCTCAAATAAATGCAAAGTTTACTTTTCCGGTGAGAGAAGCTAAGTCATCCCCTCCGATAACCTGTACACGGCTTGTCGTCTGGTCGTTCTGGAAATAAACACGAACCATTTGGGGGAAAAGATCAATGAACAATGATTACACGTAGATCTGCTCCACATTAATATTCATTCATTCATTCATTTTCTACCGCTCACGGGGAGCCTGTGTCTATCTCAGGCGTCATCGGGCATCGAGGCAGGATACACCCTGGACGGAGTGCCAACCCATCGCAGGGCACACACACTCTCATTCACTCACACACTACGGACAATTTTCCAGAGATGCCAATCAACCTACCATGCATGTCTTTGGACCGGGGGAGGAAACCGGAGTACCCGAAGGAAACCCCCAAGGCACGGGGAGAACATGCAAACTCCACACACACAAGGCGGAGGTGGGAATCAAACCCCCGACCCTGGAGGTGTGAGGCAAACGTGCTAACCACTAAGCCACCGTGCCACCCTTCCACATTAACATGTTCAAGTAAATATAATAGCCCTGTGATGGGTTGGCACTCCGTCCAGGGTGTATCCTGCCTCGATGCCCGATGACGCCTGAGATAGGCACTGGCTCCCCGTGACCCGAGGTAGTTCGGATAAGCGGTAAAAAAATTAGTGAGAGTGAGTAAATATAATACGGAATCATTTCTAGAGAGCTGAATTCTGTAGTTCTAAACGATTAAATGATCTCAACAACAATCAGTACGGTGCAACTGTGTGCATCACAAAATGGTCATAATACAATGGTGTATTTTATTCCGACATCAGAAAAAGTAAGTCAAAGAATGTTCAGTGAAAAAAAAATGAATATTACATATTACAGACTGTGACTCACCGAGTAACTCTTAAGCCTAATGAAATCCACAGTCAGCGGTACAGATTTGTCACTGTTCCGATTCAGTGCCTTAATGTAATCCATCAGGTCTGCAAAGAATGTATAGCCTCCTTTCAGCACACACAGGGCCACGATATGTTGTGTTCCCATGTCACGAACAATGTCTCTGGCCAAGCGCTCGGTCCTTAAGAGAAAAATATTTAAATTGTACTTAATTCAATCTTTTCAGTTTCATTTGTAAAGCCTGACATTGCTGCAGCGCATATTTACCGTTATATAAAAAGTATACTTTTTTTTTTTTAACTTATATTTATCACTAACGAGCAGCCCGGAGGCAAATGTGGCGAGGAAAAGTTCCTGAGTCGATATGAGGAAGAAACCTTGAGAGGAACCAGATTCAAAAGGTAACTCATCTTCATCTGGGTGAAGAGTGTGAGAGTGTGAATCATTTCCTTTCTATTGCTGTAAATAGTCAAGTTCAGTCGTGTAACCGGTAACTTTTGAGCAACATACAGTAAGACTAAACAATGAACCATGGAATGATGTACAGTATCTAGTGGAGAACACATCAGGAGCAGATTTTTAGTAGACTGCACTACAGAAGTTACACATGCATGGAAGGCATGGTCACAGAAATTTGTTTAACAAAATGCAGAATTCAAATCCCATACAGTCTGATTCCAGGCACGGATAAGAAAGCTGCCTGAAGACAGGTGTTCGCTGACACGAGCTTTATGCTCTTTCACGTCTCTAGATGTCACGTATTATTTGAAAGCTACCGGGTTACTAATCACTAAGCATATCGACTTACCTATCTTTTATAAGACCGTTGGGAATGATAACACTGTCCAAGTCTTCTTCATAGTGTTTAGGGACGCAAAAGAGGCTCAGCGCAAACCCCTTGTCCTCGTCATCGATCTGCAAAGTTTAGAAACATGCAATAATGTAAGAGGAGATCGTGTGGAGTTTATGAGTAGAGAAAGTGTAGAGTCTGTAGCCTGTTAAGTGCAGATAAAACACACAATAATGTAGTTCTGTATCATGTATGTATTCTTTTTAATGCTATTAAACCGAACCTCTTTTCGTCACTGTGGTGACACACCGTGGAGCCTCGTACCTTTAATATTAATCTTCAATTAAAAATGTGGACACGGTGTAAGATTTCTGTTAGATAATTAGACCACAATTAAAATGAAAGGTAAGGCTTTAAAGGAACACCGTAGTTGTACATCTCTATGTAGTTATAATGGACTAAATATAATTACAAACAACTAACATTAGCTGATATTAACGTGATCAAAGTTCATATATTTATTCTTATAGAGTTCTTATAGCTTTCTTGTCTAGTCTGTTAAATAAAACGGGTTTAACCTGAACTTTATGAACAGGTAGGACTATATTGTTAATATTTGGACATCGTGGCTTTTGTTGTTAG
Organism: Tachysurus fulvidraco; assembly: GCF_022655615.1. Classification (NCBI taxonomy): domain Eukaryota; kingdom Metazoa; phylum Chordata; class Actinopteri; order Siluriformes; family Bagridae; genus Tachysurus; species Tachysurus fulvidraco. Next base: position 2,668,102 of record NC_062527.1, read on the forward strand.
GGATTTCTGGAATAAATAGAAATGTCGTGTGCTAATAAATAAAAGAAGATGACGTATGCAGTTAAATAATGTTTATTAGAAAGGCTAAATCTGTACTGTACTGTACTGTAGCGCATCTGTGGAGATTATTTTACAGTAAAATGGGTCTCTGGCTAGAAAAAGGTAGATTTTCAGGTGGATCACTGACATTAAAGATCATCAGCAAAGTGAGAATGAAAGCTACAGTTCATGCATTTTATTTCTATGGGTTGAGGTTAGAAGGTAAACAGCCACGTCTCCGGGGCAACAAGCTCTCTGTCTCTCTCTCTCTCTCTGTCTCTCTCTCTCTCTGTCTCTCTCTCTCTGTCTCTCTCAAAGAGCATGACTCTGTGCCACTCTGATCCAAACAACATCCAGTACAGGTGCATATCAGACCGAATCAGAGCCGTTTCCGAAGCTCGACCTACGCACGCACGCGCGCGCGCACACACACACACACACACACACACACACACACACACACACACACACACACACGTCTATAACACACGTTCGCAGTGCCCGTGTTCCCGATACAGACCTGCCAGTGTTGTGATGATGGAGAACAAAACGCTTCTCACCTCTAAATAAGAAGAACCCATCTTTAGCAGCTTGCCCTTGAAGTGCACTATAGTGATACTGGTGCATTCATGCTTGTGTGTGCACGCGCTCAAGTCACTCCCAGCACTGTTAAAGCCGTGACGTCAGAATCCCGTTTCCTTAATAATCTGATTTGAGTGAGGGCTTCGGAACTAGTGTGGAATGCCAAAAGGGCCATTGGAGGCGGTTCTATACTGAATAATACTGTACATGGCTGCATAAAAATGCCAATCAACACTTTACTCTATATACTGTATATATTTACAGAAGGCAAGCAACATCTCTTGGCACTTTTATATCTCAACTCAAAACTTTTTTTTATTTTTTTTAGGGTAGCTTTTAATTTGACTAATTGTAATTTTGCAGAGTGCTTATTTTATAGTCTATTTTTGTTGCTTTCATTTTAATCTTTGTATGATGTGTGTATTTTTCTTGTTTTTATTTTGCTTTTGTAAAGCGCTTTGAGATGTTCTTTTAAAGGCGCTATAGAAAATAAAGGTTATTATTATTATTACAGAACATCACCTACCCAGCAGAAGATCATCCATCCAGCAGATCACCTACCCAACAGAACATCATCCAACCAGCAGAACATCATCCATCCAGCAGAACATCACCTACCTAGCAGAAGATCATCCATCCAGGAGAACATCATCTACCCAGCAGAAGATCCCCTACCCCGTAGAACATCATCTACCCACCAGATCATCTATCCCGTAGAACATCATCTACCCAGCAGAACATCATCTACCCAGTAGAACATCATCCATCCAGCAGAACATCATCCATCCAGCAGAACATCACCTACCCAGTAGAACATCATCCATCCAGCAGAACATTATCTACCCAGTAGAACATCATCCAACCAGCAGAACATCATCTACCCAGCAGAACATCGAGCAACACAGGGCCATTGATTTTACAGAAGGATGTAAATAACAAGAAACTATCCTAAAACTACTACAGTGTAAGGCTTACGTCACTTAAACAAAATGCTCAGTATAGGTTTTACTGGTTAAGGAGATCATTAGTGTTATATAGATTAGTGTTATAAAATCTAAAGATTTTAGAGTATCTTTATTGGCACAACTGATACTAAGCAACTTAGTGCAACTATTTTGCACAGCACTAAAAATGAATCTGATGATTATTTAAGTACAGATGATTCAGCGGTTATTCTCCTGTTATGACTTGATGTTGAACATCTGGCAGAGAAATCAAGACAACATCTACTACATTTACACTTTTATTCACAAAAAGAGGTTGAAACCAGGCTTTATTACAGGATTAAGGCTTTATAATAAATAAATTAATAAAATAAACCGTTTTTATTATGAAAATATAATTAAGTATGAAATAATAAAGTGACATCTGTGTTAATTATAAAAATCTCGCATACTTTCCATTACTTTCTCTTATACGACCTGAGCCCTTTGGAACATTATCACATAAAAAAAAAACACCTATATATATTTTATTATACCGCATTAGGCTCTCACACATTTACGTAGACACGAATGAAGAGGAGTTGAACGACAAGGCGGCCAAAACAAGAAGTCAGACTATTTTTCCATTTGAAGAACATCTGCAAAACAAATTCGTCTTCTGAGACGTCTCCAGATTCATCCTCCCATCCAGCCACACCGCATCTGACTGAATGTGTTGTTATTCTATGGTGAAAGACACAGGTGGTGTACGCTGGAATCTCCTGGTGAAATAGACACACATATACGGTTTATTAAGTCAAATGTAATCATGATTTTATAGCAAAAAAAATCGATCGAAAGTTGCCCCTGGATCAATAAACAAACATCCCTTGTGATTGCTCACTAGGTTCCTTTATCGGTTCGTTTAAAAGACACACGGAGAACGATTTCAGATCTATGTTTATTCCATACAGATAGCAGCACATTTTACAGAAAAAAGAACTGCAAGTGGATACAAATTCAGGATTGTACTGAGTTATAAAGCAAAAGACAAATATAATTATGTTAACCTGTTGTTACTTCACACAGACCGAAAGGTATACGGATATAATCCCGGTGAATTCTAGAGTAAGTTATATTCACAGCAAACAAACCAGAAGAAAAAAAAAAACGCATATGAAGGAAGAAAATAAACCAGTAAAAACAACTCGGACAACACGAACCGCTGCAGAGTGACGAAAGTACTCCGGGATTGCGGTCGAAACCATTTCACACACATACGCCGAACTAACGATCAAAATAGGTTGATTTTTTTGTTTTCTGCTCTGTACCTTGTTCTATCAACTCAAGACAACCCAACAGACCGAATAAAATGGTGGAGCTGCATAGCAGTTCATGACACAAAGCTCGAACGCATACCCGCATTCGGATTAAACGATATGTCGACGAGACCGTAAAACATGGAATTCTAATAAATGTGTAAATAAACTTCTGGATTCTTTAAAAAGCGCAACTAAAAACCAAAAGGGTTTATCTAGTTCAAAAGGTACTTTAGAAGTAAGGGGGATACGTTTTTTTTTTTTTAAAGGCACAAAAGTACTTTTAATAAAAATAGCACAATTCAACAAAACACAGAATGTATGCATAACATACTGAACGCTTTATTTTGTTCTTATAATCGATGGACTGCACAGAAATGCTCAGTTTTTTTTTTATCCGTTTCTGTTTTTTTTCATCTCATACGAGATCTTTCGACCTAAAAAAAAAGCTCACAAAACTCAAATAATTCATCTAGAATTCAAGCTTTTGCTGCCATATACTAAAAAAAAATTGTTTTATTATTGGTCCTTAATTAGATGTAGAGTGAAACTTATGTCTCTACACCATGAGGTAAAAACATTTTCATTCTGAAATCAAGTTACCATTTAGTTTGGACTTTGCAAATCATCAGCTTGTCTAGAGAAAAAAACTAAACCCTCATATTATTCCAGCTCTTATTTGAATATTTGATCTACATGCGATCAGACGTTCTGCTTCCTAACACAGTGACGGGACCCAAAAAAAAAAATCTCTTTCTTCAAAAAAAAAAAAAAAAAAAAAAAAATTGACTGCAGAAGGGACAGAAAATTCAATATTTTTGAAATGTACACAGTACATTTAGTAATTTCAGACTTACAAAAATACTGTATGTATGGCTCACTTAAAATGCATTAAGTTAAAAAAAAAGAAGAAAAAAAAAACATTTTTTTACTATAAAGAGCATAAAACACCGAACCAATAACACACAGAGGAAAACGATCTCACTACCACTACAGTGTTCTTTTTACAGTTTGTGGCAAGTGTTAAATACATCATTAGAATGAATGAATGACTATACAATAATGGACAAATAAGGGAAACAGAGACAAATTAATTTTAAAGGAATTTACATTTCTATAAACAAAATTGATTTGCCTGATAACATTGTCGAAGCAAAAGGTGCTTTTGTAAATGAAAACGCCGATTTCTTATTTTAAATGAAGGGGAAACCATAAACATTTATGATTGTGGGGAAGTTGTCCTCTAACTAAAGGAAAATCGACAAAATGATCTCCCGGTCAGAGAAAATAAGCTGCTTACATCAGAGAAAGCTAGGAACTATAAATAATATCAGTCCAAAAGTATGTATGTATGTATATATATATATATATATATATATATATATATATATATATATATATATATATATATATATATATATATAAAACACGATGGGTATTTATGTCATTTTGTAAACAAAGTAGCACCACTACTGTACGGCGACGTGTTTAAAACGATCCCTGTACAACTTCATTTACCAAATTCAACATAAGAAACGAATGAAATACGATGCTCGATCGATCTTCCACGTTAATAAATCTTTCCAGTAGCTAGTGCCCGATCGAACGGTACATCTAATGTGTTTAATATATATATATTTATTAAAAAAAAAAAACACACAAATTAAAACTCATGTAACATAGTACAAATATCAATTCACTATTTGTTGTCTATTAAACACAAAACACACACAGACACACAACGTACACACTACGTCATGGGCATGCATATCCTTAAGCTTGGTGGGCATCCTGAAACTAAATATTCCATCTAAACAGATCACTGCTTAAGACTTTGTGGACAATGAATAAGTAAAATTTCTTTTTGCGATCCAACATGAACGCCTTCGATTTTATTTTGTAATATATATATTTTATATATATATATATATATATATATATATATATATATATATATATATATATATATATATATATATGTATATATATATGACACTAACTCAGTTTTAGGGCAGTCCACCAGGCTAGCTTACGTACGCGTCGGACACATCGTCCTTATGTAACCACGTACGCAAGTGCTATAACATGTCCATGACAGGAATGACTAAAGATGGACCACTTCTTTAAAAAATATATTAGATGACAGTCAAAAATATGGTTCATACAAATATATACAGTAAAATGTTATCATATAGAATGTATGGATCGAGACCAAGTGGACGCATGTGTGTAAAAAAAAAAAAGATAAAAGCAGTAACCATGGCTCATTATATAGGTTAATATCGACATGGACGATAAGTATGTATTGGTACAAAATAGAGGATCTTTTGGGAAAGACTATAAAAAAAGGGGTCGATATGGATAAGAATGGGTCGAAAGCTAAAGAGCAGGTAACTCACTTCAAAACACGCAATAAAGTGCTAAACACACCATCTAAAAATTCAGACAAAGAATTAGTCCGATGTAGTACATCGGATCGACAACAGTTTTGTTAGATACCTTGTGTCAGTTTCTGTTAGACAGATGGAAGATGGTGAAGTAGAACGAGTGACGGAATTTGTCAACATGACATATATCGCCAAAATATGAAATGCCGTGACAGATCACAACACTGACTCGAGACGACATTTTATTGGCCCCAAATATTTGGTTCCATGATTATACCCATCTGTAACAGCCTACATGATCCATTCAATAAATATTAAAAGGCTTTAAAAATTTAGATCCTTCAAGTCGCCCAAGTCATTTGTGTCTAGGAGTTCGAAACTGAGCTCACGTAGACTTATCCAAAGTAACATTTGTACGTGTTTTACTGTTCTAAGAAGTCCCTGGGAAGCGTCTTCCCTTGTTCCTCAAACTGTTCTAGTAGTTCGTCGATCTTTTCGCTGAGGTTGTTGGACTGGTCTAGTCCAACTAAACTGTGAATCTGTGCACTGGTCTGAAGCTGGTTCTGGTTGTGATCTGAACTGGGGTGCCCCATGGTGACGAGTTGGTCCGGCAACACGGGACCAGGAGGGGTTAATAACGAACCACATTCTGGCAAACAGAACAAAAAAAATTAGTTTGGTGAGACTCCTACAATACACCGACAATATTCTGATTTATTTAGATCGGGGCTGTCCGATCTTATCCGCAGACGGCTGGGGTGGGTGCAGGTTTTCATACAAATTAAGCCACACCAGATTCCACCTGTTAAATTCGGTTGATCGACAGACTGAAGCTTGGCTTCTGCTTGGTTGGAATGTAAACCTGCACCCACCCACACTGACAATTAATTAAAATATCGGCACCATGATAAAGTGAACTTACCAGTGGGGATTTCAAAAATAAATAGACCTGCTTGTCCTGGTTGTCCAGGCTGGTCTAGGGTTCCTCCTAAAGCTGTCTGAAAAAGTGACTCTGGAGCTGGCTGACCGGATGTGGCCGAGGTGCTCTGCAACCCTCCGATCGCCACACCACCCTGCCCACTAAACATGGCAGTTGCTGTAGCAGTCTGAGGTAACTCTTGAGTTCCTACACCACTTTGGAGTGCAGAAATGGCTGCCTGTGGTAAAAATATATTAACAGTGCCTTGGTCTGTGGAAGGGACAGGGGCGCAGCTGCTAGCACTTGGGACAACCTGCATAGGCTGCTGGTCCTGAAAGAGTCCAGTCTGGCTTGTGGGCATACCAGCAGACGAGTGACCCACAACAGAGGTCTCATCTTGAAAAGACATAGGCTCGGCTGAATCTTGTGGCGACACGGTCACTACATTGGCTTGGGGAAAAAGAATCTGTTGACTTCGAGTTGACTGTGATGGCGAGACTGTAGGCTGACTTGCTGAGTTGTCTGTTGTCATGTTACCAGGGCTTGGAACCACCTGCATGGGTTGCTGGTCTTGAAAGATATTTTGGGGCAGTGCGCTGCCACCTACTGGACCTTGGTTCGGGGTACTGAACAAAAGAGTCTGCGGCAGGTCTTGAGGGTTAACGGGAGAAGCGCAGAACAGTAAGCCCGGCTGCGGTTGCTGTTGACCAGGATTTTGGGACATTGTAGAAATATTCTGAAACAGAGAAGCCTGCTGGGGTGGTGGTATTTGCTGAGACTGAGAAGAGTGCTGATCCATCGGAGTGGACATCTGGGGTTGTCCCCGAAAAAGCGACACTGATTGGGTTGCCGAGTTTGACGTTTCCATCGGAGTGAGAAAAGCGATTTGTTGCTGTTGTTGGTTTTGGGAATTACTAGATGTTATCTGGCTGTGCAGTCCGACCTGAGAAATGAACAGGGTGGCGGAGGGAGCCTGTTGCTCGGAAGATATGTTAGTGCTCGTCAGCATTGTCACTGTATTGGAAAATAAAGCAGGTTGGACCTGGGTAGCTTCAGAAGTTCCAAAAAGCCCCGTTTGTGGTTCCTGTGTGTCAGTAATAGGTGTGTGAGTCTGAAACAGCTGCTGCGGAGGTGAGGTTTGGGAGGGTGACTGCTGAAGAAAGCCGGACGTCTGAATAGTGAGCAGCCCCCCAGCTTGTTGAAAAAGTCTTTGCTGCTGTGGCTGTGGGGATGAATTATGGAGAAAACTGTCAGAAGAGCCATCTATCTGCGTGGTGCTTTGATGCTCGGACATTTGATCCTGTTGTACTACAGGGAAACTCGGTGTGCACTGCATGGGAATCTGTGGCTGTAAGAGTTCTGTTTGTAACTGTTTCTGCAAGCTTTCCAAGACCTCTTGATGTTGTTGCTCTTGTTGAAGTTTCTCTAGATTCTGCTGATGCTGTTGTTGCAGATCATCAAGTACTTTCTGATGCTGAATATTCACCAAAGAGTTCTGTTGCTGAATGTTCCCAAGAACTTTCTGGTGTTGCAGGTTTTCCAGGACTTTCTGATGCGATTGTTGTTGCAGATTTCCAAGAGTCTGTTGCTGGAAGTTCTCCAAGACCTTCTGTTGCTGCTGCAAATTGTTTAAGACCGTTTGTTGATGCTGCAGGTCGGCTAGAGCATTCTGATGCTGTTGCTGCAGATTCTGCAAGAGATTATTCTCTTGTCGCTGCTGCTGTTGATTGGTCAAAGTGTTCTCGTTGCCTCCGAGCCTTAAACTGTTCATGTTTTCCTGGACATGTTGCTGGAGGTTTTCGGCAGTGGGGTTTGAATCATAAAGCACAGAATTCAGTTGCTGTTCTTGCAATTCCCGAACAGCTCTTTCCAGCTGTGCTACCTCATCTTGAGGCAAAATGGTCTGAACCTGGGGTTGTTGGGAAGGTGGAGGCCTAGATTCAATCCCCACTACCACCATTCCTGTGCCATCCGGACTGTCGTCTTCCGGAGACAAAGTCTCAGGGGTTTCCCTCAAGAACTGCTGGGGGACCTGCGGGGGCACAGGCTGGAGAACCGTGGTGTCTTCTGACAAGGAGACTTGAAAAGATGGAGTAGAGGGGATATCCTGTTTCTGAATCGTTGTAAGGGGCTCTGGAGGTACAAACATTGTAGGCACCGATTGTTGACAGTCAACAGATGTTAGAGGCACGGGGCTAGGAAAGGATTTGCTACTTGTAGGAAGGATCGTGGAAATTTCCAAAATCTGTTGCTCTGTATTAAGGACCTCTGTAGGCTGGATAAATGACAAAAATAAAAAAGTTGAATTATTTATAAAGTAATAATCTCAATTTATTGATTGAAATTGAACGGCGAAAGTAATTTCCAGTTCACCTTATAAATGTTAGATGTTGTCGAGTTGGTAGAGATTTCCATCGGAGTTACTTCTTCCCTTTTGACTATGGAGATCATTGGGGCCATCAAGGTACTGTTAAGACTATTGGTGCCAGTTTGCATTGCTGGAAACAAGTGATTTTTAAACAAACTGAGTAAGTCAACTTTTGATCAAGCCAAAGAATGCATACAATGATCATTATTTCTGAAGCTCACACCATTTATCTGCTCCTTAAACGTGCAAGGCTTCGGCGTCACTGACAATTCGGACTTCACGGGAACGTTGACTTTCTCTGCGTGAAGAAAGAAAGTGTTAAGATGTCATCATGATTGAATACGTGCAATTACGTGAGACGTATCAGACGGTCTGCTCAAAATGGAACGTGCCGTAAATTATGGAACAGAACACGGTTATTATCACTGATAATCCAAATGATTAGCCAATGTTTTTTTTTTTTTTTTGTACTCAGAATTCGTTCTCTGCATTCCGAAGTGCACACACACACACACAGCAGTGAACACACACACCGTGAACACACACCCGGAGCAGTGGGCAGCCATTTATGCTTGTTGGGGGGGGGGTTCGGTGCCTTGCTCAAGGGCACCAGAGTCGTGGGCGGCCAGAGACTCGAACCCACAACCTCAGGGTTAGGAGTCAGACTCTCTAACCATTAGGCCACGACTTCCCCCTGATCTAGTGCAGTTGCAATAAATTTAAGAATATCAATAAGTTTCATGTCCACGTAACAAATTCTTGTCAAACCTGGAAGAGGGGTATAGGTGAAAGGCTGTAGTTCGTGTGTTCTTCCGGCATTCGTTAACACGGAGATTCCAACCGATACAGGTGAGGTCACCGTCAGGTCATGATAAGGAGGAATCTTTACCACTAGGTGATTCTGTTTGAAAGTAAAAGAATCTTAATAAACATAAATCGTTGTACAAGGAGTCGTGGCGACTCCTGACGGGAAAAGCCAAAAGAGTAGAAGCAGAAGATTATAAAGGACAACTACACCTACTTGATGGAAAAGTTCCATGTCGATCTCTGCTTCGGCCTGCCACGAGCCATCGTCTGGAACAGAATTAGAAACGGATTTGTTTTCATATTACGGGACGGAAAAAAAAAAAAAAATAGAGGATAGAAGATGACCGGTTCACTGAAGACATTTCATATACTAGGAATCTACACCAGATACCTGTGGAAATTTCCTGAAAAATAACTTTGGTTCCCTTCAGGAAGTTTTTGCCAATAATGAAGACCTCCTCTCCTCCAGTCACTAAGCAGGTATGAAGACTCTTTTTGAGAATTTCAGGCACTCCAGCAGGTTGGGCTGTATAGTAGATGATAAAAAAAATCTATTAGCTATTAAACCCCACATGAGCATTCATCTGAAAGGTTTAATAAATACACGAGTACACGATATTGGAAAAATTTCACAGACGTTTAAAAATACTACTCACTACAGAGGATCGGAGAAGAAAGAATCTGCAGGGTGAGGAAAGATCCGTCTGTCCTGGGGATGTTAACTCTGAATGCTAAACGTGCACGGGTGCTTTTCTTTTTAGAGCCAGCGACTCCTATTCGGGCTTCCACATCCGCGTTCCTCAATTTCAGTATCCCGACACAATCCACACTGTAGAGGGAAAAATGTACCTTGTATTAATTCCAGTACTGCAGGATTCAAAAAAGATTCAACAAGAAACTAGATTTGTAAAGTTTGTCGCGACAAACTTTGATGTCGGCTTTGACAAAGCAAGTATTCTCGAAGGCCGGTGTTTTTTGGAGGCGAGTGGACATGAGGATCAATGTTAAGTTTGGAGGCAAGTGTACAGAAAGCTAGGGGGCCAAAACATTTGGAGGCAAGTGGAGACGAGCATGTGACGTCATCTGAATACTCTTGAGTAAGATCCCCACATTGGGCTAAGTGTTTCCCGTGACGTCATCAGAATACCCGTGAGGAAGTTCCCCTCATTGTTCTGAGTGTTTTGATACGTCACATGTCCATGTTGTAAAAAGTTTTTTGATTTTGCATATATTGGGGTTGCGGGACAACCGAAAGGCCAGTCGGTACACCAATTTAAACCTTTGTTCAGAGCATCACCCTAAAGGAGCTGGCCGAGTTTGGTGTACATAGTTCGAAAGCTTGCCGAGTTATAAACCTCCAAAGTTTATAATGTCAGTCTATGGAGAAAAAAAAAAGGCCAATTTGAGACCCGGTACCAGAAGTACCGGTACTCGGATCGCTTAGAAATGTAACAGCAACAAACTTCAGACCAGGTTCTACGACATATCCGAATTTAGTGCATGTGGCTCGAAAGTCCTAGGAGGAGTTACTCTTGATAAATTATTGTCTAAGCTTAAATAGGAAAACAGAATGTTGGCTTCTACAAAGCAACATCATTATTATTTCAAGAGAAAAAGAAATAAAGCAAGTAACAAAATAATAAAAATCTTACGCTAAGGTCATGGAGTTGCTCGGCTCGAGGTTCACTTCGATCACGGTGGTCCCTTCGATATCTACCTCTTTACAGGCTGTCGTGTTGCGTCCTGTAACTCTACACGCTTGATAGAAGCCGTGGGGTTTTACACGTCCGGCATCATTAGCCACGAACACTTGGAGAACAACAGGCTCATTCACACCTTCTAACTAGAAGTAGAAAACAGTACATCCATGAACATTTTTGTTCACGTTTAGATTAAATTAACGATGCTCGCGTTCTACCACAAAAAGAAAAATAATTATGTTACTACTTACTTTGACCGTAGGGAAGCCTTGCTGTGTGCGGTCTTTGACAGATCCCCTGCTGCCCTCTGTAAGGTATCGTGCCCTGTGTTGCGTCTCAGGCTGTACCAGAATCTTTAGCTCTTTCCCCTCACTCTTTTGTGGATACTGTGTTGAAAGAATCCCAACTTTCTGGCTGCCAGACACCTCCAGGGTGCTACGGAAAAATAACAAAAGGGCATCAGCTGACAAAACGAAATCTGGAAACTGATATATGCCCCATGGAAACGGGCTCCCTCGGTCACGGTCTATACGGTTTGTATTATGAAATTATGATAAAAAAAAAAGACCCCGATATAAACGTAAGCTTCCACGGTCATCCTGCATGTTATAACTTAAAGGAGTAATTCTGAAGCTTGTGGCCAACAGACCCACAGAGCATAAGACTATGAAATATTAAGAACTAAGAACTATTGTTATTTCAAAAAATGGCAATGAACTGATGCTTATTTCTAAAATGTTTGCTCTTAATTCTGCGATTAGGTTCAGATGTCTGTTAAACCGAAGCTGTCAAGAGTCTAACCACTGAAACTAACTACAGTATTTTGCGCACCATATGGCGCACCGGATTATAAGGCGCAGTCTCAATTACGAGGTCTATTTCTGTACTTAACCCATACATAAGGCGCACCGTATTATAAGGCGCATGCTAAAACATACGGTCTACAAAAAAGGTAACAGAAGCAAAACAGTGAGTTTAGTTGAACTTTATTCTACTATTTAACAACACACAGACATTATTTTTTAAATCAATCTTCTCCCACAAATCCATCAAAGTCCTCATCTACTGTGTTTTCTTATCTTAACGCAGTACAATTTCTTGCTTCCTCCACTTCCGAACCATAGCTACATTGATGTTGAATTCTTTCAGCTGCTCTAATCCCATTTACAACCGCGTAACTGATAGCCTGTAGTTTGAATTGTGCCTCGTTAGCATCAGATTTTTATTGGCGGATGGCAAACCAACTTAAGGTGCATTTACCACCACCTACTGGACTGGAGTGTGGACCGCATAATGGTCAGGAAGAAACAAATGTTGTTTTGCAACATACCGGTAGTATACCTACCGGAGGCGTGGCGGAGGTAAGCGTACGTACTGTACGTATTACGTAATGTTCTCTGATTGGTTTATCGCTGCCAGCGTAGGTAGTGTATGTATTACATCCGTGTCAGTGGAAAATGGTCCGACAGTCAATCGAGCGGAGCGCTTACCAAAGTCGCACAACAACATTTTTACAGGTTTTCGGAACTCAGTGCACACACAAGGTGCACCGGATTATTAGGCGCACGACCGATTTTTGAGAAAATTTAAGGCTCTTAGGTGCGCCTTATAGTGCGGAAAATACTGTACTTACAGAAGACTGCTATGAACTGACTCTGAATGCTCACTTATAAGTAAAGTTTAGTTCAACTGACACGACTGGCCCTGATCCAAACTCAGCTTAGACATCTTGTGATTTTAAAGATTAAGTTGTAAATTCAACTCGCCTCCCTTTGAGAGTGCCCTTTCCTTCAGAGCCGAGTTGTGAAAGTACAAAGTGTGGAGCTTTTGCACTGTCAGCATCAAACACATCCATGGTGGATTCATCCCTGGCTACAGGCTTCTGGCCTGGCCTCTGGCGTGGTGTTCGCTTACAGGATTTCCGAGGAACCTCGGTGTTGTCGTTATATGAACTGCTGCTCAGCATGCTGAAGTTTGATACGGAGTCGTCCATCCATATGCTGCCACTCTGCTCAGAGTCTGGGTTAAGCGTCACCTCATCTTGGCAGGACATGCGGCTGTCATCGAGCAGGTCTTCTGGAGGTGGCGAGATGTTAAGTACAGTGCGTCGCTTTGAGGGCGTCATCTGGCTTTGATGGACTGTTGCTCCAACAGCATCATTCCCAGGAGTCCCACTGGTACCAGAAGCCGAACCAGGCTCCGCTCCCAGCACCTCGACAGGGAGACAGTGGAGCCTGGAAGACTGCTCTGGAGCTGAAGTAGCACAGTGCATGCTGGGACAGGAAGAAGCACTGCTGTGCCCTCCAGGGGAGGATGAGACAACACAGGCGGTGGCTGCATCTGTAGTGTGCACATAAATAATAATTAATAATGCTCGTTACTACAAAACTGGCTAGCAGTCCCGATCAAGCAGTGCAATTTGTGCATGATTTTTGTCCTAACCCCTTAGGCCAATTTTTCCAAATTAAAAAACATAGCAATAATATCAGGCCAATCATTTATAAAAAAAAATCCATGATTTTTCTTTTCCTGTCTAGCAATCAATGAATACATTACAGTGTGTAAAGAAATTTCATATTCTATCATTACTGCATGTATGTAATTCTATCATAAACTACAGTCTACAGCCTAAATGTTAAATTAGATTAAATCCTGTGCCATGTAAACATGCGTAAGTCATACAGAGCATGTATAGTTGTTATCGCATTACTAACCGCTGAGCTGATCTACATAGCCTATCAAAACAAATGGGCTCCAATTATAATTGTCAGATGTCAGCTAATGCATGCCAATCGGAGGATTTGGTTGGGACTGAGCATAGCCATGGAGACAGAATAAACAAGCTTCTGACCTACGAAGCAGAGAACTGCAGACCATTTTATAAGCAGACTCTCCCTGTTTCAGAGGGAACTCCCTGGAATAAAAACGACAAATGACAGCAAAAGAGCAGTAAGTGCTGGTCAAAGGTCAGCCAATGTCAATATCAGCAAATTTTGGTCAATGAGTCATTTTGTGCACAAATCAACGCTGGTGTTAACCAGAGCACATGGTACCCAAAAAACAAATTTTGGTTAAAATAAAAAAATTTAAAATAAATAAATAAATTCACAGAGCCAGCAGTGTCTCATTAATACTCGCAATTTTTTTTTTACTTTGATTTCATCATCTTATATTCGGTACACACACAAAATGTATTGCCCCAAAACAGATCCTTATATGCACAGCCCCATTTTATGCTCAGATTCCTGTCAAAGCAGAAAGCAGCTGAGCAGGAACTTAATAATAATAATAATAATAATAATAATCAATAAGTAAATAACCCTCCACCACTGACTAATTTCTTAGTGCGTAGTAGAAGGGAGAAGAGCAGAAGAAGAAGAAAAAAATAAATAAATAGGTTTCTCAAGGTTTAAAATGCTTAATAATGCATTTTACGGCAAAACACTCCAGACTTTTTGACTTCTTAAATGATTTCTAACGGTTAAAACGGTCAATGGCGGTAAGTGTTAGTAGAGTCTTCTGGGGTCATGTTAACTACAACATGCTTTTGGTGGGCACGTGCCAGAAATTGGTCTGGGCAAAAACCAGGAAACAACAACTGTTCACTGAGAGCAATAACAGGAAATTCTTTTAACATTTTAGCTGTTTTATTGGAAACGATTTAATCTGGTTATATATCGTGAACAGTGCGTTGACGCGTTTCCACCAATAAATAAATAAATAAATAATACAAGCACCCGATAAAACATACAGTCCTTGGAAATAAAACAGCAATGAAATGCAGATGGAGAAAATACTGTTTGGAATCAGTATTAAAAGCAAATGATATAAACCTGGAGGTGTGGACTGGCAAAATAAATCGAGACCAAAGCAGAACACTACAAGTGCAAATTATGTCTCTTGCATGCATGTAAAAAAAAAAGAGGAAGAAAAAAAAAAGGCATCGGCGAAATAAATCAAGATTGATTAAGGGGAGAAAATTGAATGAGTCACGATTTTTTTTTTTTTTTTTTTTTTTTTAGGGCAACAAAAGAGAAGATGGTTGAAGGAAAAAATTGTAGGAAATGAACCTACCTGAGGCCACAGCGGCAGAGGGAAGAGGACCGGCCTCTCCACCACTCTTCTGACTCATGTTGTGGCTGTCCTGTGAGGCTAGAGGAAGCTGAAGTTCTTTAGGCAGGAGGTCATACACTGACTCTGAAATGTGCAAAATATGAATATAAGCAAGTAAGAGAGAGAACCGTATTTGCTGCTCAGAGTGTCCGATTTTGGCAAATACCTCGTAAACAATATATTAGTTATTTGCGCATCTCTGAAACCGAAACTGGGGACATATCTGGGAATTTCATTCCTCCTATTTATCTCAGCTCAAATGTTCAGTACATTAAACTTCTTAAGTTGGTGGTACATTTTTTTATAACCCTGAAAGCTGAAAAATAAAAGAGAAACATCAGCTAAAAATCCACAAACTGTCCTCGGACTCCTCCGCTTCGTTTTTGATTTGACTATCAAAGCATCCAGCACATTTCCAGAATTGTTCACACCACAAGACCACTTAGCGCATGATCTCAGTCATTTACGGCATTTGGCGTGATTTCTCTGCTAATAAAAGTCTTCCCCTTCATGAAGCCCTCATCTAAATGACATTCATTTGAGCGTCAAACTTCATGTGAGTGTATAACAAGTAAGCTAGCCAAAAAGGATCTGAACAGCTTTTGTCTACACTGTTGTGTTGTTGTTTACCAATATGAAATGAGAGACGTCGATTCAGCCCATTCAACGTAGATAACAGCATTACTTTACCAGTTAACTATCTACTTTAAAGGTGGGGTCTCCGTCGTTTGAGAAACCCTTCGAAAACTGAGTCGGCCGCCAAACTAAACAAACGTGTAGCCGATGAGCAGAAAGGGGCGGGGCTTGTCAATATGGGCGGAGAGGGTGTTCGGTGCGCATGTGTGACATTAGCAGAAAGCAGTTTTAACATTGACATGGAGGATAAAAACAAAGAAAGAAAGAGAAGAAAGACTTACGATAAGGCAAGAAGCAGGACGTGTTAATATAGGATCAGCTTTCCAGCGCTGGAGAGAACTGAAGGAGCAGGAAGTTGGTGCATATTCACAGATTGGAGTTTCCCAAGTCAATAACTCCTGAGCTAAATGCTGTTACTACACAAAACACAGTTGTAGCTGTCTCTCTACATTACTACGAATGAAAAGAGATGTTATTTGTGTAGTAACAGCGTTTAGCTCAGGAGATTTGACTCGGGAAACGCCGACCTGTGAATATGTGGCCGACTTTTCGATAGGTGAGTAACGTTGGTTTTGCTTTGTTACACAGAACTAATATATGCCTTTGTCCTTTACATGATTATGCTTGTGTGGCATTTTTGCTTGTTTGTTTATCTGCAATCGTATTGTTCTTCCCTTCAGCTATGATAAAGACACGTTTCTTTCCATTAGTCGCCTGGGTTACGTATGTACGTGTGGGCGAAGCTATCGATACAGGGGTGAGACCAATTTGGGTTAGGGGCGTGTTTGTTTTGGTGATTTCAAATTTAAACATTGGCTTTTAAACAACGGAGACACCACCGTTAAGTTTAAGCTACCTTAAGTTTAATTAGCATCCTGCTTTTACAGTATCTTCCAGTCTCTTAGTCTCACTTCAAACAAAACAAAACAAAAAAACACAATACTTGCTTGCAAGGTAAGTATCAATTCAAACATGTCGCGTTTTCACCTACTTCCTGAACAAAGTTCTCACAAATACATGCACACACACACACACACACACAGTGTGCAAACCACACTTACATACACACTTTCCTTGATGTCTGTACATCACACATCCTTAAGACCAAACCGAATTATAAGCTTCCAAACAATAAGAGACTCGACTTTATAACTGATGGATGATCTGTTCTGACTAAACCATCCAGTGCTATCCATGTACTGCCCAGAAATTAGAAAATAAACAGCGTTTGTAATCTTTAATGATATTGGCATTTAGATCACAAATGTGAATTGTACATTATGTATAATCCACTACAACATGATTAATAATACATACATTATACACCAATCAGCCATAACATTAAATTCAGCTGCCTATTATTGTATAGGTCACTTGTGTACCAACAAAACCGCTTTGACCCGTCAAGGTACGGACCTCACATAAACTCCGAAGGTGCGCTGTGGTATCTGACAAAGATGTTAGGAGTTTGTGAAGTGATGTACCAGACTGTCCAGCACACACCACAGATGCTTGATCAGACTGAGATCTGGGGAAACCGGAGGCCAAATCAACACCTTGGACTCTTTCTCTGACACATATGCATCTGGTCTTTCAAAGATTGCTCCATGGACCAGTTCTGATGTGCATGTGCTCATTGATGGAGCTTTGAGTGGTGCACAGGAGACAGCAGAGGCACTATTATTATGGGGGTTTTTACACCCGGTCACTTCATGCGTTTTCTGTGATCAGATAGCTATCCGACGGTAAAAAGACCAGGTCTAAACGCAATCCGAAACGTTTTTGAAACGGATATAAATCCGACGGTTCGAACCCCTTCGGGAGGTGGTCTGGCACACGTTTCAGATGAAACTGTACAGGTGTAAATGAATGTGGTTGTTCAAGCCACATACGTCAGCGCTGTACTCCTCCCAAACGGAAGTGCGTCACTCGCGAGTGACTCACGAGTCGTGCATTGCGCCAGAAACAAATAAATGTAAATGCTGTTTTTTTTTTGTAGCATAAACGTCGTAACGAGTTTTTACGTCTTCTTTTCGATCGCGTCCTGAAAACCACATACACCAAAACGTGTTCCATTTCAATTACCCCGGAAACGAGGTAAAATATATTAGCATTTTGGGCGGGGGTAGAAAGATCGGATCGATATCCGATTCGCCGAGACGCATTCACGTGGTCTGATGTAATCGGTACGGTTTTAACAAATCAGATAGCTATCGGATCAGAGACAACACATGAAGGCCCTATGACGGAGTATGTTCAGCATTAACATTTTCAGCAGTTTGTACAGTAACTCTTATGTGAGACTGAACAAAACAACGATGTCACTGTAAGATGATCACCCATCAGTCGTTCTAATGTTATGGCTGATCAGCATAAATATGTCAAGCAATACAGGTCAAGACTTGTGCAGTTGATTCCCACTTATGCCTTGCTTTGACAAATAAAAATAAAGAAAGAAAGAAAAATAAATAGAGCAGACTTTACGCGTGTCAGATTTGCTAACAGCAAAATACAAAAGTACAGTACAGAAGTTGTAGTGAAGCTCAGGAAAATGTGTTTAAACTCAAATCACTAAACTCACCGTTCTAATAGGACAACTCCCTTATTTTGGTGAACAGTTGTGTCCACTTCAGACTGGGTCCTTGTGAGGTTCAAACATACAGCGTTGCTGGTCTTTGTGGGATAGCGTAGTAGACTGTAGGTACTGGGATGGCAGGAGGACATGAGCGTGTTTCCAATGTGCAAATCATACATAATCACAACCATTTAAATGGAACATAATACATTTATCATTCAGTGACTTTATAGTTTAAATGGCACCTTCATGAAGACTTATAGAACAGGACGCAGGCTTTTGACATAATTTAGAGAATCGTTCTAATAATTACCCCATTGCAGGATTAATTCATTCATTCCACAGTAATTGCTTTTTTCTGATCCGCTTCAAGATTTGAAGCCAATTTCTGGAACACTGGGAACACGCTGGTCCATTGCAGAACACCATTCACACGCTCGTTCACACCCGATAATGCACTTCTGGCATGCACCGTGAGTGATGGAAAGTGGACAGACGAGACTGTATAGCTGTTCACTTCAGGCATAATGAAGTGACCACTTGTGATCGGATTCACGCGTGCAAAAAGGCTGCCACTCATTTATTACCCGAGTCTTCTGCTGCATTTCTTTTCAGGCAGAAATGTCCCACGAATCGTATCTTATAACTGTGTACACATGTTCATACATTTTAATCAAGTGGTCTGCTAATGAAACACATAAATGAATAAGAGATGAGACGATAAGGCAGCTGAAAGCTCTACCACTAGCCCATTAGCTCTAACGGGAATTTCCTGACAGACTCACAACGATTACATGGTTTCTGGTCAGGGCACTGACGCAACTGCCCCGTTCACACTGCAGGTAAAAGTGGCCTAAATCTGATTTTTTTTTTTTGGGGGTCAAGTGACCAGGTCAGACTTTTTCAGGAGTAGTGTGACCACTCAAATCTGGCCCAGATGTGATTTTTTCAAATCAGATCTGGGCCAATTCCATATGTGGTCCTGAATCAGACCCAAATCAGATTTTTTTCCAATGTGGCCGCAGTGTGAACAACCAAGGCGGATTTGATGCGACTTTTACGTCAATCTACATCGACATTCATCACAATTATGCGCCGGCGAGTACGCACACAAACGTGACTACAAAACGGAGAACAGTGATGGAGCAAGTCAGTGGGGGGAGAATGAGGTGTTAGACCGAATTAGTATATGGGGAGATACTTCAATTCAGGCAAAGCTATCAATGTTACGGCTGCCATTACACAAACATTTAGAAAGAAAAGCGAAAATGCTTACTTCCTCCATAACCTCGCCAACTTTTTAGCGCAACGGCGTGCTGCGTGTGACGTCATCGTTACTTCATCACTGTTCATTTGTGCATGCGGATCAGTTCGAAACAGCAAACTGTTCACACTGGTATCTAATATAGGCCACATTTTAAAATGTAATGTGAACAGCCAAACAAAAAAATCTGATCTGAGCAAAATACCCGAATTGAGCATTAAGACTTGCAGTGTGAACGTGGCCTTAGTTAAGTCAATCTTTGCTGTCCAGGATGCATCAAGATGTATTCGTATTCACACTACAAATGTGATGTGGTCATATGAGTCCCAGATCACCTCTGAATGTTATTTGCATGATCGCAATGAATCTGAGACAAATTTGTTCCTATACTTTGTGTTGTCCACTTGTGAACCGATCACCCGAGATGCACTTTAACGCCAGGTGTGAACGGGGGCTTCAAATAGCCAGTCTGACACCCTGCATATTTTTCAGCAGTTGTGTGGAAACTGAAGAACCCAAAAGAAACGGTCATGAACACAGAGAGAACATGTGAAATCTCATACAGACAGTAACCCAAACTGTCCACTGTGCCACCATGTAGTGTTAACACTAATAAATGAGTGGTTTTGTGGTACATTCATATCATGATGCGTGCATTAAGTTGCTCATTACACTCAAAAATGTTTTAGTATCTGTTGTCTTCTTGTGATATGTAAATTTACCCTTTTCCCTATCTTGTTTATGCTGTAAACCAAAATCTAAGCAAAAGCATTTGCCAAAATGTGTGACTGTGCATTCACTGCCAAAATAAAAAGGGTTGCAAACAATCAATATTCCAGATTTTTTTTTCTTATCACTGTGTGTTAAAACTGTTGTAATATATATTTCAAATAGCAAAAAAAATTTTAAAGTCACAATCAAAAATTCACTTAATTCAGAGACAAATAAATCAGTTTGCTGAAATGGCACAAAGGATTACAGAATAATCCAATTCTGCTCAGTCTGAATTTTTCTTCTCTCCTGATGCAAAGCTTTCATACAGATTCAACCAGCATTTGTACTCATCTTTCCTCTAGTGACCCAGGACCCATACACTCGAATGTATTAGAGAGCTACGGGGTTATAGTGTTGCAGAACAGTTTAATATGACAAGTAAACACATCGGGAAGGGTAGATTTATAGAGGGGTAGCGGATGCTTCCTTAAATAGATAGAGGATTGTGGTTTGCTTGTTGAACTCATAACACAAGCATTGAAACAGATGAAGAGGTGGATACAGAAATTAAGCGATCAGAGACCGATATAGGCAGTATGTGCATCATGGGAAAAGGTGGTGTACATGGGCAACTGAGTGTAGCTAAAATCCTCCAGGGTCTCTGGTTTGAGCATGAGGTTGGTTACTGTCTGTATTGAGCTGCTCTAAATGTTCTCTCTGTGCCAGTCTGGGTTCGCAGATTTGCTCCCACCTCCTAAAGACATGAGGCAGACACTCAGCACTGCCTGTAGGTATATAGGAGTGTGTGTGTGCCTGATGCCCTGCAATAAAGCCAACTTGGACCTTAGCATGTTAAAGCAGTTACTGAAGACAGAAAGATGGATGGCTGGATGGATGGATGAATGGCTGGCTAAAATGTTCCATCATCTAGCTGTACACATGCAGAATCATATTTCCTCGATGTAATGTCAGGTTCAGCTACATGACTTAAACAATCATGTCAATTATCAGCGAATCTAATATGCAACACTTAACATCTCAAAAAGTAATTCCTTTAATGCCATTCTGACATATCGCATGGACCCAAGATCTAGTTAAGACTTCATTACAGTCCTTGTAAAATGGCTTGAGAGCTGTGATTTCATTCTGCATGTCGATGGATTTCCTTTTATAAACAGGAAGTCTGAGTGACAGCATGCTCATGTGCTTGACCGATTTACATGACAGTAAGTAGCGTTGAGATATGACACACGCCTGCCAAATCTAAAGAAACAGAGAACTAGCTAAACAAACAGTGAAGAGTTTTGAGAGAGTCCCAGAACTATGACTCGGTCGAGTGTCAGCAGCACCGTCGAGGACACAGAGACACACGACGTCTCTGAACAGTAGATAGAATTATATTATTGCTTACTCTTCCTGATGGAGAAAAAAACAACAACAATGGTGTATAAAGACTGAGTCAGGTTCTCAAAAACATTAGAGGTCGCAAAATATATTGCACGCGCAAGATTTATGGTAAAGCGAATATATCACAGGTAATCATAGAGGAACAGTGCTTTTATAGTTGTATAGTATAAGTGTGAAATGCATAAACTCCAACCATTTCTCTCTCAATACCGACATGGTATATATAAAGGGAATAATAATGTTATGTATGAGACATCAAGGCTGCCTCCAGAGGGACACAGAGACATTGATCTACACATCATTGCACTGGATGGACACAGAGACCAGTACAGAAACGTGTCATCGGACAATTTTAATCGTTTTCCCAGAAGGGACAAAAGGTACAATTAAAACCCATCTAAAAGTATTGTCCAAAGTACACAATTCTCTCTCACGCCACTTGTGTTTCCCCTCAGAACAGCCACAATAGCTGTGTTCAGTGTCTCTGAGGTGATGCACTGCTGTAGAGCTTCCACAAGTCACAGACCGAAACTAACAAGTCTGCAACCTGGATAGTTTCTTATTCAGAAACACACATCTTTAACCAACAATCAAAACGCTTTTGTTTTCAAGGTTAAATAATAAACAGAAGTCCTTGAGCTCGGTGAAGGACGACAGAGCTGGTGAGAAGCTGTCACTGAAACTAACTGCACTTAAGTGTAAGAAAACACACACATGGCCACCAACAGGCAGCACACACACACACACAGCCACCACCAACAGGCAACACACACACACACACACACACACAGCCACCACCAACAGGCAACACACACACACACACACAGCCACCACCACCAACAGGCAACACACACACACACACACAGCCACCACCACCAACAGGCAACACACACACACACACACACAGCCACCACCACCAACAGGCAACACACACACACACACACACACAGCCACCACCACCAACAGGCAACACACACACACACACACACCACCAACAGGCAACACACACACACACACACACCACCAACAGGCAACACACACACACACACACACCACCAACAGGCAACACACACACACACACACACACACACCACCAACAGGCAACACACACACACACACACACCACCAACAGGCAACACACACACACACACACCACCAACAGGCAACACACACACACACACACCACCAACAGGCAACACACACACACACCACCAACAGGCAACACACACACACACACCACCAACAGGCAACACACACACACACCACCAACAGGCAACACACACACACACCACCAACAGGCAACACACACACACACACCACCAACAGGCAACACACACACACACCACCAACAGGCAACACACACACACACCACCAACAGGCAACACACACACACACCACCAACAGGCAACACACACACACACCACCAACAGGCAACACACACACACACCACCAACAGGCAACACACACACACCACCAACAGGCAACACACACACACACCACCAACAGGCAACACACACACACACCACCAACAGGCAACACACACACAAACCACCAACAGGCAACACACACACAAACCACCAACAGGCAACACACACACAAACCACCAACAGGCAACACACACCAAACCACCAACAGGCAACACACACACAAACCACCAACAGGCAACACACACACAAACCACCAACAGGCAACACACACACAAACCACCAACAGGCAACACACACACAAACCACCAACAGGCAACACACACACAAACCACCAACAGGCAACACACACACAAACCACCAACAGGCAACACACACACAAACCACCAACAGGCAACACACACACAAACCACCAACAGGCAACACACACACAAACCACCAACAGGCAACACACACACAAACCACCAACAGGCAACACACACACAAACCACCAACAGGCAACACACACACAAACCACCAACAGGCCACACACACACAAACCACCAACAGGCCACACACACACAAACCACCAACAGGCCACACACACACAAACCACCAACAGGCCACACACACACAAACCACCAACAGGCCACACACACACAAACCACCAACAGGCCACACACACACAAACCACCAACAGGCCACACACACACAAACCACCAACAGGCCACACACACAAACCACCAACAGGCCACACACACACAAACCACCAACAGGCCACACACACAAACCACCAACAGGCCACACACACACACCACCAACAGGCAACACACACACACCACCAACAGGCAACACACACACACCACCAACAGGCAACACACACACCACCAACAGGCAACACACACACCACCAACAGGCAACACACACACCACCAACAGGCAACACACACACCACCAACAGGCAACACACACACCACCAACAGGCAACACACACACACACAGCCACCACCAACAGGCAACACACACACACACACACACAGCCACCACCAACAGGCAACACACACACACACACAGCCACCACCAACAGGCAACACACACACAGCCACCACCAACAGGCAACACACACACACACACCACCAACAGGCAACACACACACCACCAACAGGCAACACACACACCACCAACAGGCAACACACACACCACCAACAGGCAACACACACACCACCAACAGGCAACACACACACCACCAACAGGCAACACACACACCACCAACAGGCAACACACACACCACCAACAGGCAACACACACACCACCAACAGGCAACACACACACCACCAACAGGCAACACACACACACACACACACACACCACCAACAGGCAACACACACACACACACACACACACACCACCAACAGGCAACACACACACACACACACACCACCAACAGGCAACACACACACACACACACCACCAACAGGCAACACACACACACCACCAACAGGCAACACACACACACCACCAACAGGCAACACACACACACACACCACCAACAGGCAACACACACACACACACACACCACCAACAGGCAACACACACACACCACCAACAGGCAACACACACACACCACCAACAGGCAACACACACACACACACACACACCACCAACAGGCAACACACACACACACACACACCACCAACAGGCAACACACACACACACACACACACCACCAACAGGCAACACACACACACACACACACCACCAACAGGCAACACACACACACCACCAACAGGCAACACACACACACACACCACCAACAGGCCACACACACACACACACACCACCAACAGGCAACACACACACACCACCAAAAGTAAACACACACACACCACCAACAGGCAACACACACACACCACCAACAGGCAACACACACACACCACCAACAGGCAACACACACACACACACACACCACCAACAGGCAACACACACACACACACACACCACCAACAGGCAACACACACACACACACACCACCAACAGGCAACACACACACACACACACCACCAACAGGCAACACACACACACACACACACCACCAACAGGCAACACACACACCACCAACAGGCAACACACACACACACACCACCAACAGGCAACACACACACACACCACCAACAGGCAACACACACACCACCAACAGGCAACACACACACCACCAACAGGCAACACACACACCACCAACAGGCAACACACACACCACCAACAGGCAACACACACACCACCAACAGGCAACACACACACCACCAACAGGCAACACACACACACACCACCAACAGGCAACACACACACACACCACCAACAGGCAACACACACACACACCACCAACAGGCAACACACACACACACCACCAACAGGCAACACACACACACACCACCAACAGGCAACACACACACACACCACCAACAGGCAACACACACACACACCACCAACAGGCAACACACACACACACCACCAACAGGCAACACACACACACACCACCAACAGGCAACACACACACACACCACCACCAGGCAAACACACACCAAACCACCAACAGGCAACACACACACACACCACCAACAGGCAACACACACACACCACCAAACAGGCAACACACACACACACACCAACAGGCTACACACACACACACCACCAACAGGCAACACACACACACACCACCAACAGGCAACACACACACACACCACCAACAGGCAACACACACAACACCACAACAGGCAACACACACACACACCACCAACAGGCAACAACACACACACACCACCCTAACAGGCAACACACACACACACCACCAACAGGCAACACACACACACACCACCAACAGGCAAACACACACACAACACCACAACAGGCAACACACACACACACCACCAACAGGCAACACACACACACACCACCAACAGGAAACACACACACACCACCAACAGGCAACCACACACACCACACCACCAACAGGCAACACACACACACACACACCACCAACAGGCACACACACACACACACCACCACCAACAGGCAAACACACACACACACACACCACCAACAGGCAACACACACACACCCCACACACCAACATGGCAACACACACACAACACACACCACCAACAGGCAACACACACACACACACCACCAACAGGCAACACACACACACACACCACCAACAGGCAACACACACACACACACACCACCAACAGGCAACACACACACACACACACCACCAACAGGCAACACACACACACACACACCACCAACAGGCAACACACACACACACCACCAACAGGCAACACACACACACACACACCACCAACAGGCAACACACACACACACACACCACCAACAGGCAACACACACACACACACACCACCAACAGGCAACACACACACACACACACCACCAACAGGCAACACACACACACACACCACCAACAGGCAACACACACACACACACACCACCAACAGGCAACACACACACACACACACCACCAACAGGCAACACACACACACACACACCACCAACAGGCACACACACACACAACACCACCAACAGGCAACACACACACACACCACCAACAGGCAACACACACACACACACCACCAACAGGCAACACACACACACACACCACCAACAGGCAACACACACACACACACACCACCAACAGGCAACACACACA
Source organism: Tachysurus fulvidraco (assembly GCF_022655615.1). Classification (NCBI taxonomy): domain Eukaryota; kingdom Metazoa; phylum Chordata; class Actinopteri; order Siluriformes; family Bagridae; genus Tachysurus; species Tachysurus fulvidraco. The sequence goes on from NC_062527.1 coordinate 2,694,981, forward strand.
CACACACCACCAACAGGCAACACACACACACACACACCACCAACAGGCAACACACACACACACACACCACCAACAGGCAACACACACACACACACACACCACCAACAGGCAACACACACACACACACCACAACAGGCAACACACACACACACACACACACCAACAGGCACACACACACACACACACCACCAACAGGCAACACACACACACACACCACCAACAGGCAACACACACACACACACACCACCAACAGGCAACACACACACACACACCACCAACAGGCAACACACACACACACACCACCAACAGGCAACACACACACACACACACACACCACCAACAGGCAACACACACACACACACTACCAACAGGCAACACACACACACACACACACACACACACACACACCACCAACAGGCAACACACACACACACACACCACCAACAGGCAACACACACACACACACACCACCAACAGGCAACACACACACACACACACACACACACACCACCAACAGGCAACACACACACACACACACACACCACCAACAGGCAACACACCACCAACAGGCAACACACCACCAACAGGCAACACACAACCAACAGGCAACACACCACCAACAGGCAACACACCACCAACAGGCAACACACCACCAACAGGCAACACACCACCAACAGGCAACACACCACCAACAGGCAACACACACACACACACACACACACACACACACACACACACCACCAACAGGCAACACACACACACACACACACCACCAACAGGCAACACACACACACACACACCACCAACAGGCAACACACACACACACACACACACACACACCACCAACAGGCAACACACACACACACACACACACACACACACCACCAACAGGCAACACACCACCAACAGGCAACACACCACCAACAGGCAACACACCACCAACAGGCAACACACCACCAACAGGCAACACACCACCAACAGGCAACACACCACCAACAGGCAACACACCACCAACAGGCAACACACACACACACACACACCACCAACAGGCAACACACACACACACACACACACACACACACACACACACACACACACACACACACACACACACACCACCACCACCAACAGGCAACACACACACACACACACACACACCACCAACAGGCAACACACACACACACACACCGCCCCCAACAGGCAACACACACAACCACATACACACGCGCGCGCGCGCGCACTGCCTGGCTTCAGCGAGCTAGCAGGCTAACTAGCTGCTCACAGAAGCTAAATATTACCATAGTAACACGTTCCTAAATGGGTTTATTCTGCCACGAACAGACGGAGTAATGAAATATCTCGCTTACCTTTGGAATACAGAGATTTGGGTGAATTGAGGTCGATATCCGTGTTTAGAAGAGCTATAAAATCAGAAGGCATACTAAGTTAGCGAGGTTGGCTGTGTGGCTAGCTGTGTGACAGAGCTAACGGCTAGCTGTGTGGCTAACGCTGTGACAGAGCTAACAGCTAGCTGTGTGGCTAACGCTGTGACAGAGCTAACAGCTAGCCGTGTCGTTAGCTGTGTGGCTAACGCTGTGACAGAGATAACAGCTTCTCTCACTCCTCCAAGCAGAGACTCAATGGACAAGTGGCTACGGAGGCCACGCTACACAAGCGAGGCCACTGGTTCAGGCATAAATAAAGTCCCTAAGTCCATCAAACGCGGACTGCAGGCATCTGCGTTTATTTACTACCCAAAAACGAGCGCGTTTCTCTTCACCCATCTGACTAGCTAGTTAGCCATAACAGCCGTTCCCTGACGACTCCGCCCCCTTCGCGCGCATGCGCACCGACTCTGACTCTGAAATGCAGATGTTTTAAACTATACACATGTTTAATGTATGTAAAAGATTAGGACTTTTTAATATTCAGATTAATCTGAGATGCAACTGTCATGTGCTCATTTGCATCCATAAAACAAAGCTTCTAGAGGACATCAAAAGGCACATTAGTGTATTATACTGTATATGTCTTTAGTCTTTAAAGCATAATAAATGCTACTGTGTTTATTCTCTCTTTTTAACTGTTTCTGTAAATAAATAGTGTTTATTATTTCATCCAAGTCCATCGCACACATTACTTACGAAACTAACACAACTAGCGGCGCATGTCGTGTTGTGTTTTATGTTTCTATTATTAAGAAGCACTGGGGTCTCCAGTTAATGTAAATAATTATATCTGTGTGATTTTTATTATTTTTTTGCATTGCACTGCTGCCAAGTAATTGGCTTATAAGGAAACAGCATGAATAAAGGTGTTCCTAATAAAATGGATAGTGAGTGTATGTGACATATTAGGGTACCATCTTCATGAAATCTAAGTCTCTATTAGCTCAGGTTTGTACCCAGCATTTTATAAGCCTATTTCCACAGAGTCAGACATGTTGTCTGTTATCAGTTCTTATTTCATATAATCTAAAGGCTCAGTATTATATTTACTACCAGAGGTAATGCTTTGCCCCACCTTAAATAGCTAAACAGGCCTTTATTTTCATGTCCAAAATTCTTTTTTAGCCTTTTGCTGGGTCCTTTTTTTAATTTCTTTCCTTTGTACAAGATTTGTAACAGATGGCAGCTGCATTTTTTTTCCTTTGTCTTTCTTTGCCATTGTACTGTGCATGCTGCAAAGACAAGGGATATGTGGATGTGACTGCATGTATAAAGAGGGGAAATCAGGAGAGAGAGAGAGAGAGAGAGAGAGAGAGAGAGAGAGAGAGAGAGAGAGAGAGGGAGAGAGAGGGAGTGAGAGCGAGAAAAAAGAGAGAGGGATCATGACGAAGGAGGCTACGCCTCACACTTCCCCTCCCTTCCCTGTCTGCAGCGCCAGACAGCATTGCACCGGCTGCTGTGTAGGCTGAATGGAGGCTCAGGCAGACTCCAGTGCTGCAGGTAAGAGACACCCTTTTTGTCCTAACACAGCTGGGCATGTGGCCGTGCAGACACAATAAATGGAAGAGCATATAGGCTGTTATGCATATAGGCTCTTTTTTTTTTTATTGTTTCTTGCGCATGAGACAGACATGCAGAAAAAGCCAGCATTCAGACTGTTTGGTTCAGTGACATGGACAGCTGGTGCACATGCTTATGAACTGATGCTGAAAATGTGAACGTGATTAAATGGTTGTGGTGTATTTAACACCCACTATTAGCATCACACTTTAAAATATATTAGGCATCAAAAATAAAAATGATGACACATTCTCTCTCACTGTATCTCTCTATCTCTCTCTATCTATCTATGGTTTAGGTACAGTAGATACAGAACTGGGTGCTTTGTTAAAATCATTAATGGCCGACTCCACTGTATCCTACTTTGTGTGTGGGTTGTGAGGGTGTAATGTATTATAATGAGAGATTTGGGGTAGAGCAAGGATGCTCTGCACACTGCAGAGAAATAAAACAGTCATAGTAACACACTGTCTTGATAAATAGCTGCCCCACTCATGCAGCAAATGTAGTTTCTCTGAGAGCAGAGTAGAAAAAAGGAGGAGTCCTTGAACCAAATGGATCTGTTTTCTCCCATAAGAGTAGTAATAGTTCAAATGAAACAGAACACCTGTCTGTTGTGGTATCTTCCCCAAAGCAATCAATAGCCAGTGGTCAATTGTATCACCTCATTGTGAAACAGAGATATATCATGTTTCTACATTCTGGAAAGCAAGTGCAGACGTTCACTACAGGAATGCTGCTGGAAATGCTCTCGTCCATCGACAAATGGTTATGTTCTGCTCTGTAATTCCTAAATAAGCATTTCGGTTGTTGTTTTTTTTTCCTTCAGAGCTCAACAGACAGAAAGACTTTCAGAAACTTCTCAAGTCATCCAGCTCTGCCAGTCTCACTACTGATGTGTCTCACAATGCTGCAGGAGAGCACGTCGGGACCCCAGGGCACCACTGCAGCCAGGTCCTGACCGCAGAGAGACGGCGTAAGTGGGAGTGTCCAACAGAAGCCAAAATGATCACGGCAACCACAAAACTCCAATCAGAATGAAAGAACATTCGAATCTAACTTTAACACCTAGGTGTATTTGATGGAATATATGTTTAATAAATCTACAGCTTTCTCCTAAAGTAATATTATCAACTCCATGATTACAAAGTTGATCACGAGAAGCACACTGAACATTCTTTTTATCCGTGTTTTAACTGATTAACCTTAGTGATCCATGTTAGTGTTACTAGTCATGGTTTCTCACTGATCCACGGTGTGTCATCATCCTTCAGAACCACTGAGCAGTGTGTCGTCTCTAGAGGTTCACTTCGATCTGCTGGACCTGACAGAGCTGACTGACATGTCTGATCAAGAGCTTGGAGAAGTGTTTGCTGATTCAGATGAAGAGAATCACAACGAATTGCCAGCAAGTGAGTAGAGAACAATGTATAATTTAGAATGGAAATGTAGAGAGCAATTATATTATCAAACTTCTTTAATTTAGTTTGCCATATATACCTTTTTGTGAAAATTATAACTCAATGATAAAATGCAAAGGCCAATTTTTGCCAATGATTTTACGCATTGTGAGTACAAACACTTTTTTACTGAATATCTTAGTTAGCTTTGCTTTGTGTCAGAGACAAAAAAAAAAAAGACAGACATAAGATTTGTGTTTTGAGATCACAGCTTTTCTTGTTTAGCTGAGTTTTTTGGTTCATGAGCTAATCAGTAACTGGAGTAGCTGGGACAGGCATGATGGAAACAGAGAAAACTGAAACATTGGTGTAGAGAGAGAGAGAAAAAAAGAAAAACCCAAATCTCTGTAGATCTCTGGCCTAAATCTGACATGCCTGGGAAAATTAATCAGCCCTAATATAAAGTCAGACACATGGAAAATGATAAAAGAATAACCTGAAACGTGTTCTCTGGGTTTGTTCATCCGTCAGATCATCAGCCACCATTGCCTCGTTTCCCTCATGGCGGTTACGTCCGATCGCCCTCCTGGACCCGTGGGTGCAAAGGAGAGCAGCAACCCAGAGACAGGAAGCATCACAGCGACTCAGAGAACACTGAGCCTTTGCTAAAGATTGAGCGTTCCCAATCGCAGCAGCCCTGAGCCACGGTCAGCTACGTGGGCTCGGAGAGGACACACCGTCCTTGTCTGGAGGATGAAGGTTTCTTCCCAAGGAAGCGATGAGGGATCTCTGAAAGGACACAGAGACCCCTGCTCAAGATACAGCGATCATTCTGCCTATACGAGGCAAACTGAGCCAATAGACAACATCGAATGGTGATAGAAGAGTGGGTTCTTCAGGAAATGCAAAATTTCTCCTCTAACCAGCATTCCATGGGAAGTGTATCAGCGATACAGTTTTCAACATAGCTACAGTATGTGACGAACTGGCAGCATGACCTCATGAAGTTTTCTGGCACATTCTGTGTCTTCAAAGATCATATTAATGGAGATGAACTGATCTAAGGGGCTGTCAGGGAGTGATATATTAATGAGTGAAGAAATTCATCAACAGCAAATTTGTTCTACAAGTAGGACAACCCCCCCCCCCCACCTGCATTAACATAGACAAGCTCCTGAAAGAATGAGAGAAAATTAGGAAGAGTAACCAGGCTTTATGAATAAACATCAAAGCAATTATATTTTTCATCCAAATATTCCCACTTATACTCCTCTAAGTGTTTTGAGTTCTAATTTCGAATTTAAAGATTAAATGAACAACACGCCATTCGATCGTGTGAAACTTTTTCACACGGGAATTTATAAAACAGTCCGACGGCTACGGCTTATTACAGGGTTAAACGTTACGCATGTTCTAAACAGGGTATGACATTGTACGTGAAGAAACGATGACAGGAAAACAGTCAAACCAACTTAATTGAATAAAATGTGGAGAAAATGAAACACTGTTCATGTTGTTACTTTACATGTGAATTTAAATGTCAGAGATCACAGAGTGTGAATGAATATACACAAATGGGTGACAAGAGAAAGGAAAAAGCACAATGGTGTGAGGTTGTAATACACCCTGAATGAGATTTCAGTCCAGCACAGGGCACTACACCGCACACACACACACACACACACATGTATGCACACACTTACACTCACACACACACACACACATGTATGCACACACTTACTCTCACACTCACACTCACACACACACACACACACACACACACACACAAACACATGCACACACTTACTCTCACACTCACAAACATACACACACACACACACACACACACACACACACACACAACTGCAATAAGATGCGAGCACTACACAATGTCATGCATTTTCATTTCTTTGCTGGAAGTTGACACAAAATGAGAATTTTTAAGTGTACACAAGACAACAGTAGAATGTTTGTAAAGAGAGAGAGAGCAGGATACACTCAAGAATTAAATTATATCAAAAGGAATAAAGAGAGGGGGGCACGGTGGCTTAGTGGTTAGCACGTAGTGGTAACACCTCCAAGGTTGGGGGTTCGATTCCTGCCTCCACCTTGTGTGTGGAGTTTGCATGTTCTCCCCGTGCCTCGGGGGTTTCCTCCGGGTACTCCGGTTTCCTCCCCCGGTCCAAAGACATGCATGGTAGGTTGATTGGCATCTCTGGAAAATTGTCCGTAGTTTGTGTGTGCCCTGCGATGGGTTGGCACTCCGTCCAGGGTGTATCCTGACTTGATGCCCAATGACGCCTGAGATAGGCACAGGCTCCCCGTGACCCGAAAAGTTCGGATAAGCGGTAGAAATGAATGAATGAATGAATGAAAGGAATAAAGAGAATTCTTCATATTTGGTAAACAAGGTGAACTGTAGACAATTCTAACTTACAGTAACAGCATTTAACAGAACTTTTAACATAATGCTTGAAAGCTGTCTGCTTCATATTTAAAGGTTATTATATTAGCTACATCAGGACCCCACATTTAGATGTAGCTGAGCTTCAACACGTTAAATTGAAGGTAATAGAAATTATAGTATAATAATAATAATAATGATAATAATGATAATAATAATAACGATAATAATAATTATCGTTATTATTAATATAATTATTATTATAATTAATAATCACACTTCTGGGGTTAAGGTGGTCCCCCACCCTGTGCCCTGATTCCCGTGGATAGACTCCAGGCTCCCAGAAACCCTGTGTAGGATAAACACCACAGAAAATAAATAGATGTCTTTAATTGCTAGATTAAATGCTTTATCTGAATTAAATATATTAAGGTCTTAAAATCATTTTTAGAAGACTTATTTAAATCACATTTACATGACATTACAGTTCGCCGATGAAAGAAGTGGAGCTCCCATCTTTTTCAGCTAATCTCGGTCTCCCTTCAGATGATCTCTGTTCGGTGTCACCACAGCAGATCATGTAGTTCGCATATTAGATCTTGGCGCAGGTTTGATGCCGGATGACCTTCCTGTCGCAACCATCCCATTTTTATCCAGGCTCGGGACCAGAACTGAGAGTTAACAATCCCGTGGCTGGTTTATCGCCTTGCCTGGGAATTCGAATCCGGGCCGGGGCAATGAGAACGTGGGGTCCGGCCGCCGGACCACCTACTCATGATAAGTGATCAGTAGTGTGCAGGATTAACGCTCCAGCTTTGTACTGTATTTACACTGCATTTCAGAAAGTCACTACAACAAACTAGATTCACTGCATGACGTCTGTATTAACGCTAAAATCCAGACTTAAAGCATTTTACCTGATTCGCCAACCCTGGAAGATGGCACTTATTCTGGTGTCCAGCTTTGAATACAAAGAATTTCCCTCATGACCAAAGTCAGCAAGAGAAGCTGAGGATAAAATCAATCTGGCTGTGGCCTAATTGTGCTGACAGAGGCTTGGTTTTGGCCATAAATAGGCTATTGGGGCAAACCAAAAGGGTATGAGTAAGATTTCAGCATGGAGGAGAAACCAGAGTGATTATATGAAGAAAGGACAACATGAAAAGTACAGTAACCAGAGCTCAGGTCTGAAACCGTAAGAGTCGTGAAGCGCTCGCTGCTCACTGAGCAATTAATACGACCAAGAATCATGAAAATTCTCACAGCTTTGGGGTTTCTGAGATTAAACAAATGCCAGTCACATGAAGTAGATAACGACGGTCCTGGATTTAGGATACTTCTCCTTTGAAGGGCCTGAGAATGTATGCAGAAAGTACTAAATAAAATAAAGGTTCAAGAGTGAAGTGTAAAGCATTAACAGTTTCAAGTTCAACAAGTAAAGTTTTTTAGCTGTTAAAGCTTCAGAAATTTATTCTATCTATCTATCTATCTATCTATCTATCCATTTATTCATTCATTCTATCTATTCATTCATTCTATTTATCTATCTATTCATTCTATCCATTCATTCTATCCACCCATCTAGTATCTATCTATCCATCTATGTATACATCCTATCCATTCTATGTATCTATCTACCTATCCATCTATCTATTCATTCTATCTATCCGTTCATTCTATATATCCATCTAGTATCTATGTATCCATCTATCCATTCTATGTATCCATCTATCTATCTATCTATCTATCTATCTATCTATCTATTCATTCATCCTATCTATCCATTAATTATATGTATCCATTCTATCTATCCATTCATTCTATATATCTATCTATTCTATCTATATATCTATCTATCAATCTATCCATTCTATCTATCCATCTAGTATCTATCTATTCTATGTATCCATCTATCTATTCATTTTATCTATCCATCTATCTATTCTATCTATATATCTATCCATTGTATCTATCATCTATCTATTCATTCTATCTATCCATCTATCTATTCATTCTATCTATCCATTCTATGTATCCATCTATCTATTCATTCTATCTATATATCTATCCATCGATCTATTCATTCTATATCCATTCATTCTATCTATCCATCCATCCATTCTATCTATCCATCTGCCTATCAATATATCTATTCATCTATCCATTATATGTATCCATTCTATCTATCCATCTATCCACCCATTCATCTATCCATTCTATGTACCCATTCATCTATCCATTCTATGTACCCATCTAATCTATCCATTCTATGTACCCATTCATCTATCCATTCTATGTACCCATCTAATCTATCCATTCTATGTACCCATCTATCTATCCATTCATCCATCCATTCTATGTACCCATCTATCTATCCATTCTATGTACCCATCTAATCTATCCATTCTATGTACCCATCTAATCTATCCATTCATCTATCCATTCTATGTATCCATCTAATCGATCCATTCTATGTATCCATCTAATCGATCCATTCTATGTACCCATCTATCTATCTATCTATCTATCTATCTATCCATCTAGATGTACCCCTCTACCCATCCATCCATTCTATCTATATCAAAAAGAAAAACACTGATATATATATTCACCTGTTATTGTGAACACATTATTTTTGAGTACATGAAAAGTTTTTGGTGAAACAGAAGACATCCAGAAAAATCATTTACAAACGGTATGGTGTGTGTGTGTGTGTGTGTGTGTGTGTGTGTGTGTGGGAATAGGTGTGTTTAATTAAATAAGTGTAACATACAGGTTTGTCTGATTGAGGATTTCATACCAGTCTGCAAATGATAAATACAAATATACATCATCTTTTCTCTTTTGTTTCATAAAGAAGATTAAAAAATTCACAATGTAAACAAAATCAGTCCATCACCAGCTACTAAAACTGCTGAAATTAAATAACAAGGTCCGAAGTCGTGTATCCGGTTTTTAAAAGACAAAATGGCGTACAGACTTCAGTGCAAGATTTTCACTCCTGTTCCTCTGCTGATGATTAAGGCATTTTCATTCTTATTATAAGCCTCTTAGGAACATTTCACGTGTGAAACACAGACATGTCACAGCACAAAGTGTTGACCTTTTGTCCAGAGAAATGCCACCTCGGTCTGGTACGAGAGACAGTCTGAGATCTTGTTCAGAGTTTAAGCTGCCTGTTTTTTTTGGGTGGTTTCCACCTCATCCTGGTTCTTCTCCTTTTCCTTGTTCCAGTCCTTTAGCCCCTCAGGTAGGCTTGTGTCCTCCTCAAAGCTGCCTGTGCCATCCACAAAATCCTCATAGGTGGATTTCTCCTCGAACGGCCTGGGACCGAGCAGCTCCACCATGTCGGCTTTGTCCAGAACCTCTTTCTCCAGGAGATGCTTTGCCACCTGCATACATGAAACAAATGATAATTAAGTTCATCATCCATCCTCATTTCCTATTAATGGTTTGCTAACGGATGCTAATAACAAGGTCCCACCTTTTCAACCAGGTCACGTTGCTCTGTGATGAGCTTCAGAGTTCTCTGGTAGGCACCGTCCACCAGTTCTCTGACCTCCTGGTCGATGAGCTCGGCCGTGGCCTCGCTGTAGGGCTTCTCCAGCACCGTGTCGCCTTGCCGTGGAAGATCGAAGGAAACCTGGCCCACCTTTGCACTCATCCCAAACTGCACGATCTACAGGACACGAACATTGAGAGAAGCTTTGACAAGGATGCAAACAGATCACAGGCAAAAGACAAGCTCAAAGACACAGGCCTGATTTCAAGTTGTTGTTGATACCTGAGCGTAGGCCGACTGTGTGACTTTCTTCAGGTCGTCCTGAGCGCCGGTGGTAATTCTGCCAAAGAAAACCTGCTCAGCCACACGACCACCCAGCATCATGCACATCCTGTCAAACAGCTGCTCCCGTGTGTACAGGTACTGCTCTTTAGGCAGGTATTGTGCGTAGCCCAGACCTTTCCCACGTGGAATAATGGAAACCTGACACACATCAACAGTTGTCAGCTTTTCTGAGTGAATTTAAACGGTGTTTCAGACAAACAGCTTTATGGTGTTCTTTAAATACCAAACACTCAAGTACACTTCCAGTTAAAAAGGTTCAACAGCTATTAATTACTTTTACCCGAACCATATTAAATGTGTTTAGAACTAAATATCTATGATGTGTTTGAGGCAGGTGGCTTAGTTCTCCCCGTGCCTCGGGGGGGTTCTCCGGTTTCCTCCCCTGGTCCAAAGACATGCATGGTAGATTGATTGGCATCTCTGGAAAATTGTCCGTAGTGTGTGAGTGAATGAGAGTGTGTGTGCCCTGTGATGGGTTGGCACTCCGTCCAGGGTGTATCCTGCCTCGATGCCCGATGACGCCTGAGATAGGCACAGGCTCCCCGTGACCCGAGAAGTTCGGATAAGCGGTAGAAGATGAGTGAGTGAGAGTGAGTGTTTGAGGCATTCAACATTTTTCTAACAATCTCAAACATAATGGTCAGATTTTTATGATAAAATCTAAAGAATACAAACTTTTTACATTTACGGCATTTAGCAGACACCCTTATCCAGAGTGACTTACAACTGAGGGTTAAGGGCCTTGCTCAGGGGCCCAGCAGTGGCAGCTTGGTGGACCTGGGGTTCGAACCCATGACTAAAGGTTTCAGAATGCAAGATATGTGGTTAAAGCAGACTCTACAGTAGCTAGCTACAGGACGATGAAGGCGATGTGTTGACGGTGGCTTTAACAAGCGAGTTGAAGTTTTGGAAGCCGGTCTGTTTGTACGGATGAAAGTGAGGATGAGTGAGCTGAATGATTAAAAGGACTGCTGAAATGCAGACATTTATACAATTAAGGGTCAAGGGCCTTGCTCAGACAACCAGCCGTGGCAGCTTGGTGGACCTGGGATTTGAGCTCACAACCTTCTGATCTGTAAACCAACACTTTAGCCGCTGAGCTATCACATCCCCACATCCCCAGATTTAAAGCACAATGCAACTCTAATTAAATTCTATTCCTTTATCCACCTTGAGTAGTGGGTCAGCGTGCTCGAGGAACCAGCCGACTATAGCGTGTCCAGCCTCGTGATAAGCCACTGTCTTCTTCTCAGTGGGCTGCAAGACTTGTGTCTTTTTCTCAAGACCTGAAGAAAGAGGGATAAAAAATAATTTTGTTTATAAATTCTGGAAAAAGGAAAAGAATAAAATTTAAGTTCTTAAATTCTAGTTTTATACGTCATCACAAGAATCATTCGTGCCATCACAGTGAGAGAAAACAACCAGAGAATAATCAAGTTCATGGAAGGGTGAAGATGTCATGGCTCACCTCCGATCACTCGGTCAATGGCCTGTTCAAAGTGTTTGGAATTGACGGCTTTGCTGAGATATCTGGCTGCAATTAAGGCAGCTTCGTTACACACATTCGCAATGTCAGCACCTGAGAGGAGAGGAGATACACTCATCGTAATCATCCATCAATAAAACACAAACATTAAAGGTGGGGTCTCCGTTGTTTGAGAAATGCTTCAGAAAACCGAGTCGGGACGACAAACAAAACAAAAAACAAAACTAACGTGTAGCCAATGAGCAGAAAGGGGCGGGGCTTGTTGGTATGCGGCGGAGAGTGTTCAGTGCGCATGTGTGACGTTAGCAGAAAGCGGTTTTAACATCGACATGGAGGATAAAAACAAAGAAAGAAAGAGAAGAAAGACTTACGATAAGGACAAGAAGTAGGACGTGTTAATATAGGATCAGCTTTCCAGCGCTGGAGAGAACTGAAGGAGCAGGAAGTTGGCCACATATTCACAGGTTGGAGTTTCCCGAGTCAATAACTCCTGAGCTAAACGCTGTTACTACACAAATAACACCTCTTTTCTATCGTAGTAATGTAGAGAGGCAGCTACAACCGCGTTTTGTGTAGTAACAGCGTTTAGCTCAGGAGTTATCGACTCGGGAAACTCAGACCTGTGAATATGTGGCCGACTTTACTTAAGACGCCGAGGCGCTTTTTTCCTTCTCGATAGGTGAGTAACGTTGGTTTTGCTTTGTTACACAGAACTAATATATGCCTTTGTCCTTTACATGATTATGCTTGTGTGTCATTTTTGCTTGTTTGTTTATCTACAATCGTATTGTTCTTCCCTTCAGCTATGATAAAGACATTTCTTTCCGTGAGTCGCCTGGGTTACGTACGTACGTGTGGGGCGCAGTTATGGATACAGGGGTGGGACCCATATGGGTTAGGGGCGTGTTTGTTTTGGTGATTTCAAACGTCAACATTGGCTTTCAAACAACGGAGACCGCAGCTTTAATATTTTGGGTCATAGGCTAAACATCTCATTTAGCATACAGACATTTCAGCACACCTGATCTGTTGAATAATCCTTACAAATATGACAAAAAAAAACAAAAAACATTTGGATAAAAATAAAAATGCTGCTTTAGTCTCAACAGTTAGTGATTACTAATTTGTGACTGTCAAATTATCTATAACAATGTTTTATGGATTGTTTTAAAAATTATTCCCTGCACCTTAAAACAATACCAACTTTATTTACAGTTTAATATATTCAAGATTTATTCTTATTTTATACACCACAGGCATCTCACAGAAAGATCACCACCACCACAGACCGATCCCGCTCATTTTCTTCCCTCACCTGTGAAACCAGGGGTGGAAGCAGCCATTTTCCTAGCAAGAGCATCTGGGTCTAAATTCGGGTCCAGTTTGAGGGGCTTCAGGTGAACCTTAAAGATGGAGGCTCTGCCCTTTATATCAGGAGGTCCTAAAACAATTCACACAGATAACATCTTTAGTAATTAAATGATGAATCTGCCTAAACATGAATTCAGTACAAAAACAACAAGCTATATGAATATAGTTTAGCACCAACGCTAAAACATTACAGAGCAGGAGGAACACGAACGAACCGATGTATATCTGCCGGTCGAACCTCCCCGGCCGCATCAGAGCTGGGTCCAGAATATCAGGTCTGTTCGTTCCAGCCAAGACCACAACATTTGTACTGCTGTTAAATCCTGATAATAAAACACAAAGCACAAACACTCAGGGAGATAAAATTAACCTTGGGGAAAGAACCAGCATAAACGTATGAGCTATAAAAAGTGTGTAAATCAAAGCAGGGCGAATAAAAAGCAGGAAAGAAAACAAACAAAAAAAAAAAATCACTCAACGTCATGAAGTTAAACGTTGACTACACTGAAATTGGATCATCTGAAGGGAAAAAACAACAACAAAAAATTAAAAGAAATAAAGACTCTCTATACTCACCATCCATTTCCACAAGCAGCTGGTTGAGGGTGTTCTCCTGCTCACTCTGACCACCAAAGTTTCCTCCACCTCTCTTCCTGCCAACTGCATCTATCTCATCTATGAATAGGATGCAGGGAGCGTTCTTCCTTGCCATAGCGAACATGTCCCTCACCTAAAAGAAACCGTGATGATGGAGAAATTTTGCATTGTTCTGTCCATTAATGTTCTTACAGATAAAGGCAGTAAAGTTGTGGTGCTTTTAAAGTATCACATTCACAACAGTTTCAGTCACCAACTCACCCTGGCTGGACCTACGCCCACAAACATCTCAAGGAATTCAGAGCCATTGACAGTAATAAAGGGCACATTGGCCTCTCCAGCAGTGGCTTTGGCCAGCAGAGTCTTGCCTGTTCCTGGAGGTCCTGACAGCACAGCACCCTTTAAATACACATTTATATGCATGGTTACTAAATCTTATTTTTTGAAATAAGGGGTACACAATACATGTATGCGCTGTTAATATCAGTACCAGTTCACTGCAAATGAACACACCCCGCACATATAGTAAAGTATACAGTACCTTAGGGATCTTAGCACCCAGATCTTGGTACTGTTGTGGGTTCTTCAGGAAGTTGACAAATTCTAGGATCTCCAGTTTCGCCTCCTCACACCCAGCAACATCTTTAAACTTCACATCTATGTTGTCCTTCATCATCTTGGCAGGGGATTCGCTCATGCCGAAAAGTCCACGCCCCTTTCCACCACCGCCGCCGCCACCCATCGATGCTCGTCGTAGAGTGAAGAGCAGAAAACCAATCAGCAGCAAAGTAGGTATAATGCTCTTAATAAAAGACCTTGGGGAAAACAACAAACACCAGTGAAACTTACATTAGCTCAATTTTATACAAGTGAGCAATTGATGGTTAAGGGCCTTTCTCAGGGGCCCAGCAGTAACAGTTCGTTGGACCTGGGATCGAACTCACAACCTTCCGATTCGTAGCCCAACACCTTAAACACTAGGCTACAACATGCCCGTGAAACCAATAGTATTAGTTGGTGTACGTTTTCATACAATAAAAGTACTGCTAATCAGCCAAGAGCAAAGTAGGACACATCAGGTCTGAATGATGAGCACTGAAGGTACAGGCCAAAGGGAATCTGTTCAGCATTCAGCAGTGCAGGTCTTTTCTCTTACCCATCAATCTTCGAGCGGTACACAACTGGCACTGTGTTTGATGACTCCAGTCCCAGCTCATAGTGAGCTGCTTCTAGATTTCGCTCAAAGGTGTCTACGCTGCCAATGTTGAACCATACATAGCTCTGAAAGAAAGAAAAAAAGAACAACTTACCATGACAGTGTCTTCACTTATACTTAGATTAATTCATTCGAGTAAATATAAAGCGGGATTAAAAAGTGTCTTACTCCATCTGACCCATGTGCACCAGGGACTAGGATGACTCTGACAAACTGCTTATTAATGACCTCCAAACCCTCAACCTATAAATCAAACAAACATTAATCATGAAAGGCATGAAACTTTTTAGTTTTACTTTATAACAGAGATTATTCTCACCAGTCCTCTGGCCAGGTAGAGATGGACAAAGTCTTTCCAAGTAATTTCAGTGCCTGGATCCCGGAGGTACAAGTAGAGCAGGGCAGATGCAACACCTGCCACTGTGATCGCTGTGTAACGGAAGTCATTATCATCCCATGGAACATCACCCTAAGGAATAGAATAAATGCACAAGAAATTAAATGAGCTATACAATCTCATGAGTATATACCGTATGCCTTCATACACAGGTCTAAACAGAGTTACTGTGGCCCGTCGGTTGCTATAGACATTTATCTGCCCCTGTCACCATTATTATTTATAAGGTATTATACTGTACATGTTCCTGTCCAAAGGATGGCTGTTTGCTGGGCTGAAAAAAAGTGCATCACCCAAAAATATCCAGCTCAAAATTCAAAATGCCTTCATAGCAGTGCAACCCAACATACAGTATCTGACAGAAGTAAGTACACCCCTAACATTTATCTAAATATGTTCTTATATCTATTCATCTCACTTTTGTGGCCAGCAGTTAATGGCTGTGTGTTGTGTTATTTAGAGGGGACAATAAATTTACACTGTTATACAAGCTGTACACTCACTACTTTACACTGGAGCACAGTGTCATTTCTTTATTGAACTGATGTATTCGGCACAGCAAATCTCTACATATTAACTGCACCTACAATATGGCTCATTGGGCAATTAGTCACTGTGTTAATACAGTTAATGGAATGGCAGACCTGCTGTAAACGACTTTTCCAGTCTCTCTTCCCTCCTTTCTTTCCTCCTCCTCCTCCTGGTTGTCCATCTGAGAGAAGAGCAGGACATTAATGTACCCTTATAAAGCACGCACGCACGCACGCACGCACGCACACACACACACACACACACACACACACACACACACACACACACACACACACAGCACATCTGCCGCCTGTGTTCTACAGCTGATCTGATTGTCCCACCTTTAGAAGTGTCACCTGAGTGAAGTTTAAATGTAGACCAGGGATCATTTCCAGCCCACAGCGGCTTCAGGTAATTCAGTGTCAGGTTCTGAAAGAGATCCAGGATGATTAGAGCAGTGAAACAAAGCTGTAACATCATGACTGTAACACTACGGAGTCTACTACAGTTTACACAAACGACTTATAACGTCCTGACACGTTACACCAGACACGGTGTTAGTAAATAAAGGACTTACCTTGTTAGTGTGGACATGTAATCGAGCTAACGACAGTTTTCCAACAGCAGCAATGAGTGAAGAACGTTGTAAAATCCTCAGTCCAAAACGGACAGGAGCAGCAGCCGCAGAGAGCAAAGCCAGCATCATTAAACACCACTAAACACCACTAAAGATAATTAAACACCATTAAAAACACCATTAAAGACCACTAAACACCACCAAAGACCACTAAACACCATTAAAAACACCATTAAAGACCACTAAACACCACCAAAGACCACTAAACACCATTAAAAACACCATTAAAGACCACTAAACACCACCAAAGACAACTAAACATAATTAAACACCATTAAACACCACTAAATATAATTAAACACCACTAAACATAATTAAACACCATTAAAAACACCACTAAAATTATTAAACACCACTAAACACCATTTAAACAACATTAAACAACATCAAACGCCACTAAACACCATTAAACACCATTTAAACACCATTAAACGCCATTAAACACGATTAAACACCATTAAACACCAGCACAAACTCCCTCACCTGCTCTTACACCCAGCTAACATGCTAACCACCATGCTAACAGGCAAGGAATGTCAAATGGCAGCAGGACCTTTTAGGTGGCCGTGGAAACTGCCTGATGCAGTTTCATAATTCAATCGTTTTTAAAATAATTCGATTTTTATACAACATCGTTTTAAACTAATTTATTCTAGTAACCCATGTAATAAGTGTACAAAAATGAAATGTTTTCTCGGTTAAACGCGCACTTTGCTGGTTAATCGCCTGGGGTCCTTCAGTCACAGTGAGTCAGATACATTACCTCAGTCCACCAAGAAGAACCGACTCTTTCGGCTCTCAAACCGACTCAAATCCGATATTCAGCATTAAAGTATGACAAATAACTTTAAAAAAATTCACTCTACCTTTTCAAGAACACCAACAAAATCACCAAGGCACGATGTGACAGTGTGTAAGGATTAATGACGTGCTGCAGTTTATCATTAAGTTTATTTTCCTCTTTTCATCATCTCTCTTTTTTTACATTAGAGTCATGCTCGAGGTTCACATGATTCAAACTAAAGAGTCGACTCCACAAACAGAGAGACGGGTAGAGAGTGGGAGAAAGAGACAGAGAAAGATGTAGAGAGACAGAGAGGTAGAGAGAGATAAAGAAAAGTAAAGTAGAGAGGCAGAGGTAGAGAGAGAGCTAGGATGTGAAAATGTAGAGAATGAACACTATTTTCTCTCATCTTTGAGAGTAATGCATGAAAGTATAAGTGAAGTGAATGTATGTCCATATCATTGTCACTTTATTACTCCATTATTATTATTTCATTTCCCCCCCCATAAAAGTTGTCCTAATTGATGCTGTTTAACCAAAGGAATACAAACGATGCTGTTTATATGTTTATTTAAAGCAAACTAGATGAGAAAGTCCTCAGTTTATTCCTTATGTTGCATTTCTCTCTTGTGCCATGACTTTATAATAAATACATAAACCGCCCAAACGGATTTACAGCTGGAACAGAACAAAAAAGCCCATTCATTTCTTAAAGACAGTGAAACATTAGTTGAACATTAGTCACAATTCTTGTTAAAAGTTAAACTGTTAGTACAAGTAATATAACCAGTAATCTGATCGGTAATTTCCAACCATGTATAAAATGTCTAACTGGGGAGAGAAAACATTTTAGCACATGGTTGATAAATGAATTATATTTATCAACCATGTATAAAATGTCTAACTGGGGAGAGAAAACATTTTAGCACATGGTTGATAAATGAATTATATTTAGTGGTAACTCAAGAATGACTAAAGACAGAACAATTCAACTGGGCTACAAACTCAGTTATTTTTCTTTGGTCACAACGTAACCCACGGGCATCTACTCAGAACCTTAGGACATCTCCACATGAATCAAGATTCATACTGGCTGCTGTTTTATCACCTGTATCTCTGTAAACCACCAAGAGGAAATGACTTGCGAGAAACCGAGTGAGCGAAGATATAACCATAAACGTTTGTTTAATTAGCAAGTCTGCTAAATGCTATACAATAAGGCCATTTTCTGACCATTTGTGAATGTGCACTTCTTCTCAACTGAATAAATTTTGACATTTCACACTGAAACTCAATTCCGCCTTACAATAAAGCAAAATAAAATAAAAAATAAATAACCCAAACCTTTGCCCTTGGAGCTTACAAAGCAAGCACATGTACCACAGAACTAAGAAAACGTGACACCTCAGAAACATTAACGAGAACAGAATGTCATTTCAAATTTGACAAATAGCAAAAGGAAAACGTATCCTAGAGGCTGCGAAGAGAAATATGGAAACATTATTTGTCAAATATTCCTTCTGCTCCTTTACTGGTCACATCCTGCATGACAACAATCTTAAAAAACCAAAAAAAACAAACAAACAAAAAAAAACACCAAAAAAAAAAAACAAAAAACACCACAACATCTAAATCATGAGGCAAAACAAGTCTTCTCATTATATTAAAACACTATATTCCAGAGTGAAGCATGATGGTGGCTATGGCTTTAGTTAGAGAAAATTGTGTATAGTTTTAAATCTATTCAGACACAAAGTATGCAGTCCTCTGTTAGATTTGTACCTTTCTGCATGACAACGTCCCAAAGTACAAATGCAAATCAACAAAAGAATTTTTTTGCAAATCAACAAAAAAGAAGATTTGAGAGTATAGATCAGAATTTAGCGATCTTCAAGAGATACAGTGGAAGTCTGCACACCTCTGCTAAAAATGGCAGGTTTTTCGGATGTAAAAATCAGATGCAAGATAAATCGTATCATAACTTTTTTTCTACCGTCAATGAAATTACAGCAACTAAAAAAAAAACGACTCGAAACGTTTTAGAGAAATATAACATTTAGGGAAAAAAGTTACAATAACCTGTTAGCATGAACGAATACCTTGTTGAAGCAGCTTAAAGTGCAGATTAGATTCATTACATTATAAAGTCATCTCTCCTGTTTACAGGCCACCCCACTGATTTTTAGTTTTGATTCAGATCTGGGCTTCGACGAAGTAGTTCAAAAATCTTTTGGTTGATTTGGTTATTCAACTTCTAGCTTCTAGGGAATTTCTAGCTATTCATGTTCCCATCTCCATGAATAAATGCCCCGGTTCTATCTGAAGAAAAGCAGCCCTAAAGCACAAAGTTGCACCGAACATATCTTATCAGGACATAACCCATTTTAATCCAATCTGGGGTGATTTAGTTAACTTGGATGATTTTTGTGAGAAAGGGATTCCCTCTAGCCATCCTAACCCATAGCCCAGACACAGAGAATAATCAGTACTTGTCAGATATCCCTGCAGCTCCTTCAATGTTGCCATAGATCTCTTGGTTAGGGAGTTTTTGACCTGTCCTTTAATAAACTTTGGTGGAACATCCTGTTCTTAGTGATGTAACTGTGGTGCTCTGTTTTCTCTATCTGTTGATGACGGGATTTACGGTATTCCCTCAGATACGTCTAACGTTTTGAAAATTTTTCTACACCTCTCTCCAGATCCATTCAACAAGTGAGGTACCATGCATGAGTTTTAAGATAATTGGAAACCAGGGCTTTAGCAGAAAGATGAATCAAAGAAGAAAATCCCACAGATAATTATGATAATTATGTTTCATTATCAGGCTGAATGTGATTTTGAACACATGCACTATTACAAAAAGCTGTGCACATCTATGATCCCGGGTTATTGTAACTTTTTATAAGTAACATTTACTTAAATCGTTTTTCACTTCATTTTCATACGTTGCAAGGGTGAAAAAAGTTCTGAAATTATTTATGTCGGTTCATTTATTTGCACGTCACGTCAGCAGTAAGGATCCGAAGGTCCGATTAGAACTCACAGAGAAAGAAATACGGAGATGAGCCACAATAGGTCTAGAACCTAAAAAAAAAATGTGGTGAAAGAAAAAGGTCATAAGGTCAAAGCTGAAATTCTGGTCTATTGCTTTGTATTCAGTTTTTGATTTCAAACCAAATGTTTTTGAATTAGTCGATGTATTAAGAGGTAGAAACGATCACAAGAACTATCACAAGAACCAGCAAATTCAACAGGGGGTGTAAACCTCTTATACGCATAAACAACCGAGTCTGATCAGTCGCTTTCACTCTCGCTCTCTGAATTCCTGTAGCAGCCATCTTCTCCTGTGTTCCCCAATAACCAACATCCTGTAAGTGGGAATAATAATAATAATAATAATAATAAACCATTTTACATCTGTATTGATATATGAGGTAAAGTCATATTTACAGCAGGGGATCAAACACATCAGCTATAATAGCTAAGAATAAATTTTGTCTTTATTTATTTTCTATTATTATATTCTCTATCTGCAAAACAGGATCATAAAGAGATCCAGAATAAATTGATACATATGTGAAAAACATGTCTACATTTATTTTTGATAGACATTTTGATTCTAAAAGACTTGACAACGTTATCATATTCATCTAACTACTCCTCATATATGCTGTGTGTATGTATGTATGTATGTATGTATTTATTTATACTGTATAGGTATGCAGCACTAAAACGTACCATTTGAGGGAGAAATTTCTTCATCTCCAATGTGGTCAAAATCATAGCTTACGAAAGCACTCTGTTGAAAAGAATTAATAATTAGAAAAGAATTATTATTTAGTTTGCAGACCATCAGCACATGGGATCGTTTAGTTCCCTCAAGATCAGCAGCTTCTGAAATACTCGCACCGGCCCATCTGTTAAGGACGACTGAAACTGAAATCTACAAATGTTTGTGCCTCCAGACAAAACGAATAGTATCGTTAGGAAATATTAATGACTGATGGATGAATGGAACTTCAGAAGGACTTTTTAAAACTCACCTTGTATTTAAGCAGTGACTTCCATTCTCCTTTCTCTTTCTTTACCAGTTTGATTACGGGTTCGCTGCACTCCATTTTCCATGAGGATTGTTCTGTGCTGATGTCACTGTGTAGCTCCAGATTGGCACAGTAATGGCGGCTGTTTACATATCCACTGGAATGGGGAAAAATACTCTAATAAATACAACTAGAATATTACTAAAGTAAGCCACACTGATTTACTACTGGGGGGCACGGTGGCTTAGTGGTTAGCACGATTGCCTCACACCTCCAGGGTTGGGGGTTCGATTCCCGCCTTCGCCTTGTGTGTGTGGAGTTTGCATGTTCTCCCTGTGCCTCGGGGGTTTCCTCCGTGTACTCTGGTTTCCTCCCCCGGTCCAAAGACATGCATGGTAGGTTGATTGGCATCTCTGGAAAATTGTCCATAGTGTGTGAGTTTGAGAGTGAATGTGAGTGTGTGTGTGCCCTGTGATGGGTTGGCACTCCGTCCAGGGTGTATCCTGCCTCGATGCCCGATGACGCCTGAGATAGGCACAGGCTCCCCGTGACCCGAGAAGTTCGGATAAGCGGTAGTAAATGAATGAATGAATGCATATTATTACTAATATCATATAATATTCCCAATGTAGTATTTAAGGTTTGCACTGACCTGTAAATCACTCTGTCAGAGAAGAACTCACACTTCTGCATCATGGGGTTGATAAGTTTGATTTTCAGGGTGACCGAATGTTCTTTCTGAAACCACTTAATCTGTGGCTGAAGACTTAAGCATGTAAAAAAAAAGGAGGAATATTGAATATTGCTATTCATCTTTAAAATCTGATCAATTTCTTCACATTGTTAAATGTATGACATTAAAAAATAAATAAATAAATAAATACCTTTTTGGTACAGCAATATTCTGTGTATGGCCAGAGAGCAAGACCTCATCTTCGATCCTATGGTTATCTGTTAACGTTTTTTTTTGTTTTTTTTTAAATATCCGTGATCGTCGTTCATGGTAATGATCTAAAACATAATTATCATGATTCAATCATAACTATTAACTTTTAAATCGACTTGCCTTCGTCCGAGTTGTTAGAAAGAGCAGGAGTCCAGTTCTGAGCCACGCATTCAGCAGATCTAAATGAGCATGAAGTGTGAACAAGTATAAAGTATTATACAAAATCTAAAAGGTAAAACTGGCATCATGGCCTGAAGGAAAATGAAAGTCAAAGTGATTTATTATTTAAATGAACATATATTTTGAAGCGGGTCGGTTCCAGATTCTGTTTACTCACTTATCCCCGTGTTCGGCGTCTAGCCGGGCTTTCGAAGAGACCTTACTTTGTCCTCTATTAGGTTCAGGGATCTGGGATGTGTTTTGAAAGGGTTCACAGGATTCAGCTTTCACCGGACTGGCCAGAGCTTCTGCAGCAGCCTGAACCGTCTGTTCCGGAGACGTCGCCTCACTCTCACGGCTGATTAGATGGATTTCAGAATCAAGAACACAAAAGCTGTTGATTCTATAAAACTTATAGACGGTGTAAACTCTGAAGTGGCACAAACGGAACACATTCTCCTTATCGTCAGGAACTGAAAGTCGGAACGGCGACAACGCCACAGTCGCCACTGTCCATGAGTCAAAGAGGGCAAAAGAGGCAGCGATCTCGAGGTAGTTCATGAGCGGTTAGTGCTTTTATTTGTTCAGCTGCGCTGCGGCACGGAATGAAAAGCGTTTCAAAACAATCAGATGGCTTTACCTGGTTTGGAGGAAGTACACGTCGATCAGCCCTCGTTCCCCTGCATATTAGCTGTCGTATGATTACAGACGTCTAACTAATGAGTGGAAATTGGCAAACGACCAAATTGGGAGAAATATCTATTAGGAATTTTTTCGTCAACGACACATTTCGAAGCAAATAGAATATATGAGTAGGCAGGATTTGAATTTTGTCCATCAGAATTTGACTGGTTATCAAAAGTCTAGGTTTCTGTAAGATATACGTTTGTGCTAAGGGGGTCACGGTGGCTTAGTGGTTAGCATGTTCGCCTCACACCTCCAGGGTTGGGGGTTCGATTCCCGCCTCCGCCTTGTGTGTGTGGAGTTTGCATGTTCTCCCCGTGCCTCGGGGGTTTCCTCCGGGTACTCCGGTTTCCTCCCCCAGTCCAAAGACATGCATGATATGTTGTTTGGCATTTCTGGAAAATTGTCCGTAGTGTGTGAGTGAATGAGAGTGTGTGTGTGTGTGTGTGTGCCCTGCGATGGGTTGGCACTCCGTCTAGGGTGTATCCTGCCTCGATGCCTGATGACGCCTGAGATAGGCACAGGCTCCCCGTGACCCAAGAAGTTCGGCTAAGTGGTAGAAAATGAACGAACGTTTGTGCTAGATGATGGCTCACAGCTATGGCAGTGATATAGTTTTATTAATTGAATAATGACACCGTGAGTGACGAGAGACGGCCGTGGCAGTGTCAGAACTCGATGTGTAATCCTGGCTATGTGGTTATGGATCACACCAAGCAGACAGAGACAGAAATAGAATCTGGAGGAAAACGAAAGCTAATAAATTACCCGTTGCTCTCACTGAGCACTGCTACAGCAGAGGCCTCCTGTCCCTGACACAGTGATTGCAGCAGCTCTAGATGCTGAGGGTTTGCGGTGCCCATTCCAGTGGCCACAATCTCTGCATGGACATTATACTCGTTTATGAAGATCTTCATACCTGGCATACGCGTCATGCACACCTGTTGACAAGTCAGTCGTCTATAAGAAGTACAGAACTTGAAAAATATCATGCAACATTCTTGTGAAAACGTACTAAATCCTACCATCGGATCGACCCACACGGTGTTGCCCAGACACATCACCACCTTGGCGTGATGTATTTTTCCTTTGATTTTCTGACTGATAGCTCTGGTAACCTGTCAAAAATACAGTGAAGAAACACGTTCTATCAAAACTAAATTCGGTACAGGTCATGTTTTGGGACCGAACCGGACAAACAGAAGATCAGGTGGATGAACGAGTTGGTATTTGAAAACCTGGTCCAAACACTCGAGGTGTCAGTATTTAAACACTGTAATCACAATTCAATAATTATGTCACTTTGTAGAAGCCAACATTCTGTTTTCCTATTTAAGCTTAGGCAAAAATTTATCAAGAGTAACTCCTCCTAAGGGGAGGCACGGTGGTTTAGTGGTTAGCACGTTCGCCTCACACCTCCAGGGTTGTGGGTTCGATTCCCACCTCCGCCTTGTGTGTGTGGAGTTTGCATGTTCTCCCCGTGCCTCGGGGGTTTCCTCCGGGTACTCCGGTTTCCTCCCCCGGTCCAAAGACATGCATGGTAGGTTGATTGGCATCTCTGGAAAGTTGTCCGTAGTGTGTGAGTGTGTGAGTGAATGAGAGTGTGTGTGTGCCCTGTGATGGGTTGGCACTCCGTCCAGTGTGTATCCTGCCTCGAAGCCCGATGACGCCTGAGATAGGCACAGGCTCCCCGTGACCCGAGAAGTTCGGACAAGCGGTAGAAAATGAATGAGTGAGTGAGTAACTCCTCCTAGGGCTTTCGAGCCACATGCACTAAATTCGGATATGTTGTAGAACATATGGTCTGAAGTTTTATGCGATCGAGTACCGGTACTTCCGGTACCGGCTCTCAAAAAGGTCTTTTTTCCCCATAGACTCCCATTATAAACTTTGGAGGTTTATAACTCGGCAAGCTTTCGAACTATCTACACTAAACTCAGCCAGCTCCTTTAGGGTGATGCTCTGAACAAAGGTTTAAAAGGTTTGGTGTACCGACTGGCCTTTCGGTTGTCCCGCAGCCCCGCCCCCAAAATATACAAAATCAAAAAACTTTTTACAACATGGACATGTGACGTATCAAAACACTCAGAACAATGTGGGGAACTCCCTCAAGAGTATTCAGATGACATCAGATGCTCGTCTGCACTTGCCCCCAAATGTTTTGTCACCCTAGCTGTCGGTCCACTTGCCTCCAAACGCAACACTGATCCTTACGTCCACTCGCCTCCAAAAAACACCTGCCTTTGCGAATACTTGCTTCGTCAAAGTCAACACCAAAGTTTTTCGCGACGAACTTTACAAATCTAGTTTATTATCTGTTGTGCACAAACACCCACATAAAGTGAAAAAAAAAAGAAAAGAAATAAAAAGTCGTAATTGTGTGTTTTCATTCATTTTGAAGTAAATGTAACTAAAACAGACACCAGAGGGCTGCTACAATCAGACTGTGCTGTGTTTAATAGTTTATTACCCGTCACACACTAACATGTGAAGCCGGTGACAGAATGAACGTTTCATTGGAGGAGAAACTGATACCTGATTACACTTAACCTTCTAGTTGGTTAATCAAATATCAGTTTATTCAGTCAGGTGATCAAATATCCGAATAAGTGCAGAAGGCCAATTATGTAAAGTCACCTTTGGGTTCCAGTCCATCTCTCCATCAATGGGTTGAGTCCTGCACAAGATGATTTCAACAGCCTGACCAGGCAAGCTCTGAAACTGTGAGGGAAGCTGCAGAAGCTGATGTGACTTCACTTCCTGTGTATGTCCGACATCCACAAATCGAGCCGTGACGCTGTTAAACAGTCGATCTCCCTTCTCTGGCACTTTGGTCACACACACCCTGACACACAAACAGTCCTCCTTCTGTTATTATGCTTAATTCATGGCATGTGTGTGTAAATAGTCCTGTTTATAAAAGGTACAATGCTTAGTGTTTAATTATTATAACTATAATAATTTATATAATTATTTATAAAACATTTAGAAAACTTCAGGGCTTATAGATTTTGTAGAACCTGTTTAAAGTGATTAAGCGACGTGATGTACGGCTAATTGCGGTGAACCGTACTCATTTAACCCATCCAAAGTGCACACACACACACACACACACACACACAGCAGTGAACACACACACACACACACCGTGAACACACACCCAGAGCAGTGGGCAGCCATTTATGCTGTGGCGCCCGGGGAGCAGTTGGGGGTTCGGTGCCTTGCTCAAGGGCACCTCAGTCGTGGTATTGCCGGCCCGAGACTTGAACCAACAACCTTAGGGTTAGGAGTCAAACTCTCTAACCATTAGGGCACGACTTCCCACATTTAAACCCTTTAATCGTTTTGTGCAGAGAAGTAAAAAAGTGCATTCTATCATTCTTTTGTTTCAGAGGAAAGCAGACGATAACGATCCTTTGTTTCCTGTTAGAACACCAAGCTTTAAAGAAGACAGTACACACAACCGGACATGTTGCACACAGAGATCCTACAAACACTAATCTGAATCAGATAGCAACAGGAGGCACTAATTCACTGGGGCTTAGGGTTAGCTCTACTAGCTCTGAACTCTACTTACCTATGATATTCATCCTCCTCCTGCACTCCATAAAAGCCTCCCTCCACCACTTCCTTTGCACAAAGTCTCTCTTTCGCATAGTGGGACTTCATCTCAGCAACAAGTTTCTCGTAACCGTTCTTTCTCTGGTCCACGATACGTCCATAATACACGTTCGCGGTCTTGATGTAAAGAGGCAACACCTTTAGGGGGAATCAACAAAAAAAATAAAATGTTAGTACTCCATCATGCTAGCGGTCCTGATGGGTTAAAAATAAAATGTGATTAAAGTTCTCTTGCATTATATCTTACAGTACTGTATATCGTACCAGAGAAGAAACCCAGTTCAAGCTAATAGTTAACTCACCAAAACAGTACCAGAGTCTGCGTGTTGAGGACAATCAAGTATCGTGTTGATTGTGTGTCTGTCTGGGCAACTTGTGATGTCCCTACATATCAAAAAAAAAACAACAACACATACAATATTGTAACAGGTCACAAAACTACTTGGAATAAGGAGAGGAAAAGGCATTTCCTCTGCAGAATATCTGCTCTAATGAAGAAAAGTCCTAGAGAATAATCTGTTCATAGGGAATTATTATATCTGATTATTATATATACACATTATGGTGTAACCTGTGTGTAACTCTCTGGGGGATTATTTTTATAATGCAAACAAACTGGAAAGATGCAAATGTTTCCAGATGGAACACACACACACACACACACACACACACACACTCACTCACTCAATCACTCACTCACTCACATACACACACTCACTCACTCACATACACACACACACACACACACACACACTCACACACACACACTCACACACACACACTCACACACACACACTCACACACACACACACTCACACACACACACTCACACACACACACTCACACACACACACTCACACACACACACTCACACACACACACTCACACACACACACTCACACACACACACTCACACACACACACTCACACACACACACTCACACACACACACTCACACACACACACTCACACACACACACTCACACACACACACTCACACACACACACTCACACACACAGTAGTAAATTGTAGTATAAACACCTGCAGAAGCCCAGGCTCTTCAGATAGCTGCAGAGACCATGATCAGCTTTCAGGTTCTCCTTGGCCTGCTGGATGCCATGTGCAAACTGCAGAAGCTCTGGTGGCAGTTGAGTGTCTGTACGCTTCAGGTAGCGCAGCACTCCAGACACCTGACGAGAATTCTGCTCTGACAGCAGCAACACGGAACGCACCGCGGGAGACGAGGCCTCGGAGTGATTCTGACCAAAACACAGATTACACACATGCACAAAAAATATGTCCGTACGCATTCGTAAATAAAGCGAAAATGCTTATAAAATTAAGTGTAGACTTAATCGTTGCTGGATGACAAGTCAGTTAAGCTTCGTCGTTCGATTAAACCGGGTTCCTCGTGGTGCATGACTTCGGCATCACGCGGCCAGAGCGAGTAGGCAGTTATGACAAAGTTCCACAGACCTGAATATAACCAAGAACCTCTGGCACATTTTGGGGAAATCACACGGGAACTCACTGATGCCCTGATCCAGGTCTGGGAGGAGATACAAGACACCATCCACCATCTCACCTGTAGCATGCCCAGATGTTGTCGGGAGTGTATACAGGCACGTTGGGGGCAACACACACTACTGACTTACACTGTGAGTCGGATCAGCCATTTTCAATGGGTTGATGATTCTTGTTCTCAAAAACATTAAACATACTGTATATAAAAATACAGGATTTTCAACCTGAATATTTAGTTTGAGATCCAATGAGTGTTTCCTTCATTTTTTTTTGAGCAACGTATTTATAAACAAAATAATACAAGACATATGATCATTTCTTTAATGACTAGACTAGTCAAGCCTATTGTCAAAGCGTTAAAAGATAAAGATGATAAAAAGAAAGATTGCACGATTAATACCTTACAGGAGAGATTCCGAAAGTTCTCAACCATGCACAACATGCGCTTCCCAAACAGTTTAGGGGAACTGGGGAAACCGTAGTGCAACACGCATGTGGCGTCCCTGATACCGAGGGCCTTTAAACAGTCATTGGTGGTCACTGGGGATCAAACAAAGTAAAAGCACTGAGAGAGTCTTTATAATATAAATTATATGTCAAATAACACATTACATTTGGACACGTACACATACCCAATATAACATGTGTGCCTGGTCCAATGTCTTTTCTCCACTGTTCAATCACAGCATCAAACTGGTAGGTAAGGCCCTCGTGTACTTTGAGAGTGAACGCTGCGGTGTTGCTGACAGCCTAATATACAGTGATACATAACAGACTGTTAGTGCTGGAACCTCTTGGACGTTATTGTGACACTTTGGAATTTTGGAAATTTGCCGATTCCCATCCACTAGATAAGACCGAATCCCAGGTCCACCAAGCTGCCACTGCTCGGCCCCTGAGCAAGGCCCTTAACCCTCAATTGCTCAGTTGTATACATTGATATAAATTATAAGTCACTCTGGATAAAGGCGTCTGCTCAGTGACAGAAATGCAAACGATAAGGAGTGAAATGATGGCAAGACAGAAAACTGGGTGTTGATTAATAGGTACCTTGTACACATGCTCTACCTCCTCTGCTGAGTTTGTGATGAAAAGGGTTTTCTGGGGAACGGAGGGGCTGAAGTCCAAAGAGCCGAGCAGCACCGAGGTCTTATTATAGTCCAGACACATGAGTATCGTCTGTAGCCAAAAAAAAGGGATTAAAACGAACACTAAAAATATGGAAGGTTAACACAAGTGCTAAGCTTCTAAGCTACTACATAGTTGCAGATATTTATAATTAGCTTAGGGAGAATACAGATCCAAATATCTGTACAGAATTTACTGTACCAGCCAAGTAAAAAAGAGCATTTGCTGCACATTCAGTACCTCAGACAACCATTTCTGCATGACCAAGACCCTGTCAATTTCCTGATTTGCAGTGCACGTGTCATACGGTAAGGGGGGCACGGTGGCTGGGTGGTTAGCACGTTCGCCTCACACCTCCAGGGTCGGGGGTTTGATTCCCACCTCCGCCTTGTGTGTGTGGAGTTTGCATGTTCTCCCCGTGCCTCGGGGGTTTCCTCCGGGTACTCCGGTTTCCTCCCCCGGTCCAAAGACATGCATGGTAGGTTGATTGGCATCTCTGGAACATTGTCCGTAGTGTGTGAGTGTGTGTGTGAATGAGAGTGTGTGTGTGTGCCCTGTGATGGGTTGGCACTCCGTCCAGGGTGTATCCTGCCTCGATGCCCGATGACACCTGAGATAGGCACAGGCTCCCTGTGACCCGAGAAGTTCGGATAAGCGGTAGAAGACGAATGAATGTCATCCGATATACTACTGATAGTTTGCTATAGTAATACATTATAGTGTCCAGCTTTAGTGCCCTTGCTGTTATAATTTTCTTCACTTTTCTTGGAAGGCTGTTCAGTAGATTTTGAAGTAAGATTGTGAGGAATTGCCCAATCAGCCTCAAGAGTAGCTCAGCAGTGGTGTAGCAGAAGCCTCGAAGTCGTGCGCCACAGTCGACCCCAAAGAAAGCCCCGGTTCGATCTGATTAAAACCTGCCCCGATGCACACTACCACCTCCATTCCTTACTGTGGATTGAGGATGGTGTTAATTTGGTCATGTGGTGTTTTGTTTATTGGTGTATCGGACAAAAAGTCCATATGCATTAAGATCCGAATTTAAACCAAATAAAAATCGACTGGATTCAGGGCTTTTGGAAAGACAAATATAGTTTAATCAGACCATCATTTTGTTTTCTGTGCCCTCTCATTCAGCACGACTCCTCACTAACCTGTTGAACCCCACCGTATAAGGCTGCCTCTTCCGGCACGGTGATGATGATGCAGGGATTAACCATGTGATTCCGGACCACAGTCGTCAGCTCCTGACACCAATGACTGCCTACAGCAATAAGCTGCTGTGCACACACAGTTCTCTCCTCTCTGGACACCACTTTCTGATAATGTTGTAAGATGGCAGTCATCTTCAAATAAAGAGAAGGGGAAAAATGAACTTTCCTTAACCATCTTTCTTTGAGAAAGCTTCTATTCAGTTTTCCCCCTCTTCACCTGTTCAGGAGCTCTTGAGAAGAGCTTATGAGCCTCATCTAAAATCAGGTGACAGAGCCTCTGAAAGTAGAACTGCACCTCCAGTAACCTGGCCAGGCTAAACGGGGTGGTAACCAGCAGCTGACCTAAAAAACACAACACTAATTAAACTGGCTCTATGGCGCTTTCATCATTTGTTAAAATCAGTATGACTTTAATGTATGTTTAAGTTTTTAGTATGTTGTGTGTATGAGTGTGTGTGTGTGTATGTGTGTGTATGAGTGTTTGTGTGTGTGTGTGTGTATGTATGTGTGTGATTGTGTATGAGTGTGTATGTGTATGAGTGTGTGTGTGTGTGTGTGAGTGTGTGAGTGTGTATGAGTGTGCGTGTGTGTATGTGTATGTGTGTGTATGAGTGTTTGTATGAATGTGTGTGTGTACTGTATGAGTGTGTGTGTATGAGTGTGTGAGTGTGTGTGTATATATGAGTGTGTGAGTGTGTATGTGTATATGAGTGTGTGTGTGTGTGTGTGTGAGTGTTTGTGTGCGAGTGTGTATGTGTATATGAGTGTGTGTGTGCACGTGTGTATGAGTGTGCGTGTGTGTATGTGTGTGTGTGTGTATACTGTATGAGTGTGTGTACGAGTGTTTGTGTGAGTGTGTGTGTGTATGTATATATGAGTGTGTGTATATATATGAGTGTGTGTGAGTGTGTGTGTATGTTTGAGTGTGTGTGTATGTATGTGTGTGTGTGTGTGTGTATGTATGTATGTGTGTGTATGTGTGAGATCCGTTGTTGTTGTTGTTTCACTTCTTCATGTCTGGATGTACAGCTCTTTGGTGTGTAAAATGTGCTTTAGAAATAAATAAACTTGAATAAACAGTAATGTGGCTCACAGTTGTTTGGAATCTTGGTTTGTTTGGCCTCATTCTCACTTATTCCAACCAGTACAGCGGAGGGATGAAGATTCACTGCTGCCCGACTTTCCTTTAACAGCTCCAGCACTGACTCTACCTTTTCCCAACCTGGACAAACAATCACTGCTATGGGCTGAAAATGAAAGAAGAGAGAGCGCAATGAATGTATAGAACATCTATGGTATGTAATTCCATTAATACTGACCAACACTCCACGATGTGTACTATAAGAAAATCTAACCGACTTCCTGACAAAACATGGATTTTAACATCGAGACATAAATAAGCTTATTGGGGCATAGTGGAGGACACGGAATGGTCCAGAGATTAGAGACTGGTTCAATAGTCTTCTTGTGTCTGTCTCTTACCCCTGTGTGTGCCGTGAGGGCACTGAACAAAGAGGCCAACTGAAGCTGAGCTAGCAGAGGTGGGATGTAGGAGAGTGGATTGTCTCCACAGTGGCATATCAGCACCGTGTCACAACCTCGTGCCACTGAAGGCCAGCAGTAACTCTCGGCCAGGCCTGGTCCTGTATACTTTCTTCTCATCAAGTACTAACCACAAACACACAGACACACATAAAATCCACACTTTAAAGGTGGGGTCTCTGATGTTTGAAAATTCTTCAGAAAATGAGTCGGGACAACAAACTAAACAAAAACAAAACAAACGTGTAGCCGATGAGCATAAAGGGGCGTGTCTTGTCAATATGGGCGGAGAGAGTGTTCAGTGCGCGTGTGTGACATTAGCAGAAAGCGGTTTTAACATCGACATGGAGGATAAAAACAAAGAAAGAAAGAGAAGAAAGGCTTACGATAAGGCAAGAAGAAGGACGTGTTAATATAGGATCAGCTTTCCAGCGCTGGAGAGAACTGAAGGAGCAGGAAGTTGGCCACATATTCACAGGTTGGAGTTTCCCGAGTCAATAACTCCTGAGCTAAACGCTGTTACTACACAAATAACACCTCTTTTCTATCGTAGTAATGTAGAGAGGCAGCTACAACCGCGTTTTGTGTAGTAACAGCGTTTAGCTCAGGAGTTATCGACTCGGGAAACTCCGACCTGTGAATATGTGGCCGACTTTACTTAAGACGCCGAGGCGCTTTTTTCCTTCTCGATAGGTGAGTAACGTTGGTTTTGCTTTGTTACACAGAACTAATATATGCCTTTGTCCTTTACATCATTATGCTTGTGTGGCATTTTTGCTTGTTTGTTTATCTACAATCGTATTGTTCTTCCCTTCAGCTATGATAAAGACACGTTTCTTTCCGTTAGTCGCCTTGGTTACGTATGTACGTGTGGGCCAGAGCTATCGATACAGGGGTGGGACCCGTATGGGTTAGGGGCGTGTTTGTTTTGGTGATTTCAAATGTCAACATTGGCTTTCAAGCAACGGAGACTGCACCTTTAACACTTATTTGCTTGCTAGTTTGTTTGAAAGAAGAAAAAAAAAGATTTAAAAATGTCTAATTATATCCCTTCATTTTAAAGTGGCCAGTAGACAAGATATTTTGATGTCGATGGTGATTACCTTTAGGAAATGCTCAGTGATCGGAGCCTGGCTCAGGGTTCTACAGGGGTTGATAGTGACAGGTGAGTGCACCAAAACTCCACTCTTGCTGGTTTCACAGAATGCAGTCTGAAACACACCAAGCAGATCATTTACAGCAGGACATCACATAGAATACCAAAAACAACAGTTAGTTACTCATCACTAATGATCTAAAACCACCTATCCACTATGTGCCTACTGCAGGATAACCTCCCTTATTCTCCAAGAGAAACCTGAAGACAGACTTGTAATCCCATGAAAGCAATAACCATGAAAGGGAAGCTGTGGCTCTTTATATTGTGTTAAACATCATAATTTCTCATAGGTCACAAAATAATGAATATTCATAATGGTATATAAAGGGCATATGAAATGTTTCTACATCTATTTCTTAGGCTTCACACAGAAACAAGTTCTCCAACACTTACGATATCTTCAAGAGATTCCGAGTCTGGAATTATTGGATCTGGGTTCAGCAACTGTCGCAATCTGCACACAAATTTATACTCGGAAACAAATCTATAAGATTTCTGAGGTGAGTAAATGAATGAGAAGATGAAGATGACCCACCTGGCACAAATAACCTGCTCTTTGGTTCTTGTCTCTGGAGTGAGAGCTGGTTGTCTTTGCACTGTCGGGATGACGCTTGTACTACTGCAAGTGACCCACACAAGCGAGTCAGTAAATACTTCCAGCCCACCACTAAGTGTTTAAATACACAGACCAAGCGTGTGTATGTATTACGGAACTCATCGACATAGAATTGATTTAAATAATAAAATTGTTAATCATGTGGGCACGGTGGTTTAGTGGTTAGCACGTTCGACACACACCTCCAGGGTCGGGGGTTCGATTCCCGCCTCCACCTTGTGTGTGTGGAGTTTGCATGTTCTCCCCGTGCCTCGGGGGTTTCCTCCGGGTACTCCGGTTTCCTCCCCCGGTCCAAAGACATGCATGGTAGGTTGATTGGCATCTCTGGAAAATTGTCCGTAGTGTGTGAGTGAATGAGAGTGTGTGTGTGCCCTGTGATGGGTTGGCACTCCGTCCAGGGTGTATCCTGCCTCGATGCCCGATGACACCTGAGATAGGCACAGGCTCCCCGTGACCCGAGGTAGTTCGGATAAGCGGTAGAAGATGAATGAATGAATGAAGTGTTTATTAATCTGGGTAGTCTGTGAAATGTGCTGCTTTCAGTGAATTAGTCATGCTTAGATTTCTTAAACTATTACAGTATTTAAACCGTATCATTAACAGTGACTGACCTGAGAGAGGACGACACCGTGTGTGTGTATGATCATGAGTAAAGCACATTATCACACCAATACCCGACTACATTATCAGAACCAACACATCGGTCGTTTTAACACACGAGCAAAATTCAGCATGAAATGAATCAAAAGGCTCGTTTTTATTACTTGAAGTCATTCTGGATCTCTGCTGTTTCATCAGAAATGCTTGACGTCTTCTGATTACCGTCAGTCTCATCATGCTGAAATACACTTTTACATGTTAATGATATGCTATGTTTATAATGTGAAGGCATGAAAGATATCATAGACAGTTAATATACTGTATAGTTTTAAAACTTGGCCAAAAGGCATAAAAACTTGAAAGTCTTACTTTGGCACTCAAGTCTGAATTTGAGAAGGGGTTCAAAAACTTCAGAAATCTGTTTTAAAGGAGACCAGAGTCAGCTATGCAAACCGAACAGATGTTATTTGTGACTAAAAAACACGTCACCTTACCGAATCAAGGTTAGTTTCTCAGACAACTGCTCTGCAAGGGTACATTCTGTATTCTCTATGTTTGATTCGTCAGAGTCCCTGAAATATAAACGCATTCATGGATGTAGTCGAGTTTTTACAGCACCGTCGGTATTTGCTTAGCTTGACATTTGCTGAAATGAAGGAGGCACCGGTTCTATCTGTGTGTGTGTGTGGGGGGGAAGGGGTGGTGGTGGTGGTGGTGGTGGTGGTGGAATACACCTTTAATGTGCAAAAGAGGTAGGATGTAAGAGCGAGTGAGGAGAGAGGGAGGTCGAGCGACGGAGATGCTGAGGTGTGTGAATGAGAGAGAGAGAGAGGGAGGAGAGAGAGGGTGGGAGAGAGAGAGAGGAGAGAGGGAGGGAGAGGAGAGGGGGGGGGAGGAGAGGAGAGGGTAGGTGAGGAAGAGGTCGGGTGGGTGGCTTTTCCTTCTCTCTTTCTTTCTTCTTCTTTTCTTCTTCTTCCTCTTCTTTTTTCTCTCTTTCTCTCTTCTTCCTCTCTCTTCTCTCTTTTTTTCTCTCTCTCTCTCTCTCTCTCCTTCTCTCTCTCTCTCTTCCTCTTCTCTTCTCTTCTTCTCTCCCTCTCTCTCTTCTCTCCTCTCTCTCTTCTTCTCTCTCTCTTCTTTTCTCTCCCTCTCTCTCTCTTCTCTTCTCTCTCCTCTCTCTTCTCTTCTCTGAGAAAGGAGAGAGAGAGAGAGAGGATGAACACATATACAGCCCCCCCGACACTGTTACAACGGCAAGGCCTGTTCTTCTGATTAAAGGTTAATGATGTTATTGACTGTTTTGGGTTTCTCCTCCACAGTCCTCACGATGTTTTGCTCATCAGCTGCCGTTGTTTAGTTCCACGCTGGCTGAGACACATCATCACTACATTGAAGCAAATCATGACTCTTGGATTTGTATGAATAAATGACCAACTCTCGCCTGCTGAGGCCATATGTATGTATTTACCCTTAACATTTAACACTTAACATCTTGTCACTACTCAATGTTGTTGAGATCGGAGTACTTACCGTCTCCGTTACGGTCATGACGTTAATCAGATGTCTGCTAGTTAATCTGCTGATGTCTGGTTCGAGTTTACAAAATATAGTTTGCTGAGCGAAGGCTTGAACATTTGGAAATTTGTTCTGCATAGCTACTGCTATAATCACCCTTCATTGATTTGTGGTGAATAAGCTTGCTCTGAAATACTTAAATATTTACAAAAACAATCCCCTTTATATATTGAATTTTTAATAATTATGTCTGACTCTGATCATCTGCTGAAGTTTTAATGATTATCTCTGACTCGCCATGTTAAGCACGTTAGATTTCGGCATGACGGCCGGAGTCTGTCCATCTTCTGCATCAGATGAACTCTGTTGGCCTTCATCTATTCTGGGAGCTTTACATGAGCAGGTGATCGCTACAGCTCCATATCTACCACCTCACAGGACAATGCTGGGGCTTAAAGAAGTAACTAATAAATGTCAAATCTAAAAATATTCATTATTATAATTATTATTATTATTAAGTAAAAAAGTGTCAAAGCTCTCACCCAAAATTTACTTCCCCTTCCTCTGTTCTCTTGGGGATGGAACTTTTGTCACATACGTCTTGTCCGTCAGACTTCTCTTCTTCTTCTTCTTGCTAAAAACAGATCACCAGATATTAGACCGACCCAAACGACTGTAACGCGCTGCTTACTTTACTACGTCTAAGAGCTGCATGGTCAGTGCAAAAGAACTTACAGCAGATTCTGCTCCGTTATGAACAAGTGGCTTCACTAAAGATGTCTCACGATCTATTTCTACACGATAAAAGGGAGAGGGCCGTGAAACACACAAACGACACCACGTCAGAAATAACGAGTGTCTGGGCAGGAAAGTGTAGAACTTACGACGCACTAAATAATCCCTCTCGTTCTTCCAGGTTAGAAGATGTGAGGGTGCAGACGGAAACGAACAGAAGCCGCTCATTTTCAGAATGTGTTGAGGACTGCTGAAAATGTCCCAGGACAAGCTAACAGGGGATGGAACCACAAACCCACTCTGATCCCCTGAAGACTTCTCGCTTGAGCAACAGGCAAACCTTTTCGTCACCAAATCATCATTTACGCAGATCTGCAATGTAAAATGAATAAAGTGTAAAGAATAAAAAAAATCTCATATGACTTATGACATATATGTGTGTGTGTGTGTGTATGATATCAGATACTGAGTACACACTCCTGTATTTAACATAGCATGTATTAAAAGTTTGTACTTTTGTGAGGGAAGTCGTGGCCTAATGGTTAGAGAGTTTGACTCCTAACCCTAAGGTTGTGGGTTCGAGTCTTGGGCCGGCAATACCACGACTGAGGTGCCCTTGAGCAAGGCACCGAACCCCACCCCCAACTGCTCCCTGGGTGCCGCAGCATAAATGGCTGCCCACTGCTCCGGGTGTGTGTTCATGGTGTGTGTGTGTGTGTGTGTGTGTGTGTGTGTTCACTGCTGTGTGTGTGCACTTTGGATGGGTTAAATGCGGAGCACGAATTCTGCGTACGGGTCACCGTACTTAGCCGTACGTCACGTCACTTCACTAATATGGATACGTGTCAAATGTATTTATTTTTTTTTTTATTAGTTTCCACTTTTTATACTTGCTCAGTTTTATCACATAGCATGAATATTTAAAGACCCAAACAGGAATGTAGACGATTCGAATGTAGAAGGAATTATTCTACATTTACATTCTACATTTAAATTGCTCGGGGTTCTAAGATCGCACAGCATTTAAGCCAACGGTGAAGGCTGACAGATAAAAAGCTGGGTTATCGAATACTTTAGCTACGAATCCAGACTGCAGCCGAACGTCCGTGAACACGGCGATCTCTCCGGTGCTGTGAGATTACCTTCACATTTCTGATGGTCAGAAACAGCTCAATAGACGTGCAGTCATCATGCGTTCCACACGGAACGGCCTCGACCAACGTAGATGCTGCAAAGACGGACAAGTGGATTACAAATCCTATAACAACATAAAATTTTGAACGAGCGTGAACATGCAAAATGAATTGTGACCTTGTACGAGATTGTGGATGTATTTAGTAGCAGAGCTGTCCCAGTGAGGAGACGGACTGAAAGCGGGCACCAGAAAAGAAGAAAATCAAAGAATTGACACGATAATTAACACGTTGATCTACAGATTTGTGCCTTATGTGTATAATTCTGGACACTGTGACCTCTTACACTAGCTCTGCTGTTTCACTGAAGATGTGCACTTTGAGGTTCATCGGGTGAATCCGAGCTAATCTGAACCTTAACACCCGGAAAGGGAGCTGCAGGAACGTATCGAGTGGAGCCCTCAAACTGCAGGAAAAATGGGTGATGATGTTAAAAACACAAACTGCACTCGTTATAAGGGAAATAAAAACTGCGATGTATTTTAAATTGTATTTCAGCCACACAAACTACAGAGCGTTTCGGTCGCTCACCGCGTACGTCATGTAGACACAAAACGTTCACGGATCAAAACCTTCAAAAGGTCTCGGTTTCCACGTACTCATCTGTGCTGACGACGACATGCTCTCCGTGGTCGACTAAGAAGCAAGTGGCCTGACTTCTTCCTGATCCCAGAAACAGAGATTCCACTTTGGCCCTACACCAGCTCTTCAGCGTCGGCCAAAACACCACACACACCTAGTGACGGGGACACGAAGACCGATTTCAGTCGTTACAGGAGACAAGCTGCTGAACACCGAATATAATCACATGCAGTATTTTTATCTAAAACGTATACAGGGTTCATTAGTGTGCATTATACAGTACCTGTCCCTTCTCCAAAGATGACGGCTTTACTTTCTGCACGTCCAGGTTGACGTCGTGATAGAAGAGATTCATTTTAACCTGCAGGTTCTTATAGTCTTCAGAACTTCCAGGCCCTTTCACAATTCGCCCCCAAATACAATCTGGATCCACAACCTCACAAATAGAAGGAACAAGTTAACTTCTCTAGATACGACCCAAGAAAAACACACTCAGATACCATTTATAAGAAACACCTAGTTTGTAGAGACACGTATACCATTTTATTAAGCACCCACAAGTGCATCTGTACTCCATGTCTGGCTTTGTAACATTAGTAAGCCTCCTTCTACCCAATCCCACGGTATTAGGGGATCTTACCACCATAATTACGCCGCCGCCGGCTTGTGAATGGAATACAATATAAAACTAGAATGTACATTTCCTGAAGAAAATGTTCCCCTCATCGTGCTGAGTGTTTTTATATATGACATGTCCATGTTGTGTTAACGTTTTGATTTCGCGTGAATACCCGGTGGGGTGCCAATACTTTTGGACAAAAGTTGCTACTGAAATAAAACTTCGTCCGGAGTAAGGTCCTAAAGGAGCTGGTCGAGTGCGGTGTAAATCGCTCGAAAACTTGCCGAGTCATAAATCTCCAAAATTTATAATGGAAGTCTATGGGGAAAAAAGCCATTTTTGAGCTTCCGTACCGGGAATTCCGGAATTCCGATCGCTTATAAAAGTCATAGCAAACCTCTCCTCAATGAGCCGGTTGATCTGACACCTCATTCATGGGTCTAGGACAAAAGCTGTGGGACAAGTTAGGTGCCGAAATTTTGTCCGGCACAGTAACAAGAATGTTGCTTTGCAAGCACCGTTAATTAATAATAATATCATTATGTTATCTTGCTACTGTGCTAGATTGTTGTTTTTCTGGAAAATGGGGAAGTGACACATAGTTCATAGCAAAAAGGTCAGAAACAGTACAAAACTAAACCTACTAAAATAAGCAGTGTAGCTACAAGGTAGATAAATAAACCTAAAAGCCTGGAATTGTGTTCCTTAGACATCATTATGTGATCTGGTAAACTCACTCAACACAAATCGGTGATTATGGTTTACTTTACTGGTCCTACATTAACACTACACTTTATCTGGGAAATATAAAGTACAATCTCAGTGTCACGCTTTATTTTTTTCCCCTGTGATATCAGAATATATTTTAAATAAAACATATTTATGTAATGCATCTTTAAAATAGTAAAATGAGTCTCTCCCAAGTAGATATGTTCAAGAGATGATGAATAATCCCTTTCAATAACTTTCTGTGGTCTCTGGGTGGTGGGTGGGAAAGCATGAATTACCCTGAGCTGTGAACTCACATGTGGAAAAGAGCAGTGAAAGCGTTACCCTGTGTGTTCAGCTGACTTCAGCATTAACACTGGGTGAGAACTACAGTAGGCATTTATTAATGATTTCTGTACGTCATATTTGTCAGATTTATGGCTTTTCTTTGCATGAAAATGACAAATAATAAAGGTAAAGTGCAGTAATACTGTAGGAAGAAGGATAAGTTGCCTTAATAATATTCTGCATGTACAATTACATCGTGTTAAATCTCTACCTTGATTATTGCCAGTTCTAACATTTCTTCGACTTCCATTTCCAGACCTGAGAATCAGAACAGAAATGAAAGAGCACATTACACCTGGTACATAAACATTTAAATATAAAGATGAGTCAAATCTAACGGTGATTAGTCACGACGACGCCGACGTGGTGATTAGTCAGAATACA